>NW_023270865.1:7882415-7904243 GCF_011800145.1 Mirounga leonina | reverse complement strand
GCTCGGCAGGGAGTCTGCTTCTCCCTCTGACCCTCCCCCCTCTCATGTGCTCTCTCTCATTCTCTCTGTCTCAAATAAATAAATAAAATCTTAAAAAAAAAAGGTCCATGAAATGACCCTAGCTCCTTTTTTTTTTCCTTTGGAGCAGGTCTTTAATATGCCAGAAAGTCCTTGATAGGAGGAACTGTTTATGGCAAATAACAGAAGCATTGGAAAAGGTCTGTCTTTCAGTAGTTTTTGTTTTGTTCCTTTTGTGTTTATTCTTAATGGTGGTCAAATACACATAACAAAATTTATCATTTTAACCGTTTTTAAGTATACAGTTTATTCAGTGGCATTAGGTCCATTCACACTATTGTGTAAACATGCCCACTATCCATCTCCAGAACTTTCCATCATCCCAAGCCCAAATTCTATATCCGTGAAACGAAAACTCCCCATGCTCCCTAAGCGGAGCCCAGAATTGCTGAATTAGGAGACAAAACATTTTGACAGCCAGGGTTTTTCAGAGTGTATAGTTGAAAGCTCAGCTTGGCGTCAGTTTACCCCAGGATGAACAGCAGGATTCCCCAGGGCCTGCCTGCTTGTCCCCTCCTGCCACACGCTCGTCCCTGCACTCCTGAAGGGCCTTGCGACCCCCTTCACTGCTCTGAGTCCTCGTTTTTAAAGCCAGAGGTGGGCCTGAGTTGCTTGAAACCCATACAGATCGCTCGGAGGGGGTGCGGCTCTTCTGAGGGCTCAGAACTGACAGACGGTTCGCTGAGTCTCAGAGGAGGGACCACAGTGTGACGAAGAAGGTTAACTCCAAAACTCGTGTTTCCCCATCCTCGAGGCAGGGCTGTCCCGGAGAAGGTGCTTCCCAGCGGGCCCTACGTTTCCCAGCAGCCCTGTGGACGCATGGGGCCCATGGAACGTGAACAGAGTGTTGTGGGTACCATCCACCTTAGGGCAGGGAAGAAGTGGGTTCCTTCCCCCTCCTGCCTCCCTACCTTCACTTTCCCTAGAGGAGCTGAGGCCCAAGGGCAGGAGGACAGGAAACTTCTGTGAAGATGGCAAATATTTGCAGCTTCCAGAACCATACCCTTTCTGCGACAGCTACTGCATGAAAGCCACCACAGACAAGGCTAGAGAGGGCATGTCTGTGTGTCAATAAAACTTTATTTACAAAAACAGGTGATGGGCTGGATTGGGTCTCCTGGCCTTAGAGAGCAGGGTCGGTGCTCTGCCCTCCACTCACCAGCATGCACGCCCCTCATCCGGGGCCTCAGGGCAGCTGAGCCCCCAACAGTGAGCAGACGGCTGTGGGCATCACGGGAAGGATGAAACATCATCCGTTTGTTTCTTTGCCAACTTTGGGGGCCGACCACCATGCCTGACGTGGGAGACCACTATGCACCAGGCAGGCAGACCCCTCACCAGCTCACCCTGGGGGAGATGGCCAATAAGGTGTGCAAGAGGCATGAACGAGGCGGGGGGCTGGGATGAGGGAGAATGGCAGGTGACATGCAGGGGACAGATGGGACTCGGACAGTGTTTGAAGGAGACCCATTAGACAGGGGGCACTGGGGAAGACTTCTCCAGGAGACATGTGGGAGCTGAGGCCCATGGGGAGCACTGGAGAGGCCCTCCTGCTGGAGGGGTGCAGAGGGGGTGTCCCAGGGGATCAGTGACGGCAGGAGGACGGAGGGTGGGCCAGAGCTCCCAGGAGCCAGGTGAATGAAGCCTTTAAAACATCACTAGGCCCCCCGCCATGTAAGAATGGCTTATACTCAGTAGCTCATGATTCGAGAGTGAATCAGAATCTTCCGGAGGGGGTTTAAACCCAGACCTGATCCTGTAGGTCTGAGGTGGGCCTGGGAATTTGCATTTTGAATGTATTTCTAGGCAATGCTGACACTGCTGGGCCCGGGGAATCTGAGAATCACTGGGTTTCTGGAGAACTCGAGCATCCCCATCACCCTCTCTGTCACATCACCTGTTGGATCCCCTTCTCGGGACATGCCAGCTCCGAAATGCTCTTGAGTCTCATGCGGAACCGCTTCCTTTCTTGTCTTCCTTCGTGGGGAGCAGAACCCTTGTCTGTCTCCTTTAAGATGGTGTTTCCACCACTGAGAAAGTGTGTAGCATACAGGAGGTGCTCAGTGGGTGTTTCCTGGCAAGAAATGAACTGAATGAGGGTGGGAGCATGAGCTGGGAAGGTGGGGGCAGAGCCAGCAATGGGGTGGCCTGCCTCGTTCTCCGTGGTCTCACATTTCTGACATCCTATGAGTAGAGGAACTAACTGCCATTTTGTCCCAATCTTTCAAGGATGTTTGTAGAGCAGACCTCCTTGGAGGAGCTGGAGGAAGTGTTTCCTGGCAGAGGAGAGGGTGGGTTGGTTATTGTCTAGTAAAATGAATGGGGTGCCTGGGTGGCTCAGTCAGTTAAGCGTCTGCCTTGGGCTCAGGTCCTGATCCCAGGGTCCCCGGGATCGAGCCCCGCATCGGGCTCCCTGCTCGGCGGGGAGCCTGCCTCTCCCTCTCCCTCTGCCTGCCTCTCTGCCTACCTGTTCTCTCTATCTCTCTATCAAATAAATAAGTAAAATCTTTTTAAAAATAAAATAAAATGAAGGTACTGCCACCCCCGGGGGTAGTGGCTGGGTGCACTTGCTAACTGCGCGTTATAAAGCACGCGTGTTCCCCGAGCTCGGAGCTCGTCAGCTGTGCTATAAGCCCATTGCCTGGCAGCGACCACCCGAGGCCTCCGAGTCTCCCTGTGGGACTTGGGGACGAGGGGAGCCAGCGCAAACACTAAGCTTGTATTAGCCACGTCTTGCCTTTTTAGGGTTCTGATGCTTTGGCGTCTGGCACCTTGCTGAGCCTGGGGTGACCGCCTGTCCCAGGGATAGCCAATCCCCAAATGTAGTAAATGACTCTTCTATGAGCATGCTTTTGAAAGATAAACAATCCAGAGCCTTGACCCCGACCCCCTCTTTTATGGGACTGTCGTTCCAGGCCACCATCCCCCTGTCGGAATCAGCCCAGGGCCAGGTACCAGACTCCTAGGGGCAGCCCTTCTGCCCAGAGCCCATGGAAGTTACCCAAACTAGCCAGTTCTAAGCCTGCCTACCATGCCTGCCTTCCTCCTCCCCATGGAAACCACAACAAAGGCTCTTGTCTCTTGCCGGAGACCCACCCTGGTGCTTCCCCATGTGGCCCCTATGGGACCAGGCCCACACCTCTTGGGAAACGTGGATAGCAACCTATCTTTCCGATCTGTCAGCCTTACTTATACCTCCAGTTTTCTACTAAGACATTATATTTTAAAAAACAAAGCTTGGGCTGCTTGATCTGCTGTGAGTAACGAAGCCCCCTCTGTCTCTGCCCCAGGAGCCATGTGTCCCTGGGCAGCGTCCAGGACACCCCGTGGGAGCAGGCAAAGCCTGGGAGTGCTCACAGTCTGACCAGATCCAGGCCTGATACTGCAATGGGAGCTGTGGGGTTTGAAGAAATCAGTGGAGGGTCTGGAAGCAAAGAAGATGCCCGTCCCCACGCCCAAGCCCCGGTCAAATTGGGCACGAGAAGAAGCAGATCCTCTTGAAAGAGCTGACTACTGGGGAGCCTGCTTTCCAGCTTTTCCAAAAGGGGAGGGACTGTGAGGTCAGAAGGGAACACCAGGCCTGTGGAGTCCACAGCAAGTCCCCCACCCCCAGGCTTTAATGCTCACAGGACCCCGTCCCCCAGGGAGCTGGTGAAAAGGCAGATGGATTCAGGAGGTCCGAAAGCTCCCAGGGGGATGCCTGACTCTGCTAACCTTGGACTACGCTTGGAGCAGGGGCTGAAGGACGCACTCAGCACAAGGCTTGCATTTACCCGTGCGCCTGGAGGATGGGACGGAGACGGTCTTATGCCTGGCCTGCACCACCCCGTCTCGTATCAGATCCCATAGCCCTGTCCCCACCTTAATACACACAGTCCCCATTCCAAAGTCTGCATTAATTCAGCAACCCAAATAGGACCCTGGTGGCTATGACTGCCAGGGACCTTAGGAAATTTCTGGAACAGAAGATGGGGTTCTCAGAACGGCCCTGATCTCTCTCAAGGTGCCTGGGTGGCTCAGTCGGTTAAGCATCTGCCTTGGGTTCAGGTCGTGATCTCAGGGTCCTGGGATTGAGCACCACGTCGTCGGGGTCCCTGCTCAGTGGGGAATCTGCTTCTCCCTGTCCCTCTCCCCCTCCCCCCAGTTTGTGCTCTCTCTCTAGCTCTCTCTCTCTCGCTCTCACTCTCTCAAATAAATAAATAATCTTAAAAACAAACAAACAAAGAATGACCCTGCTCTCTAGTCCCCTTCTAACATCTCCTGAGGGACCTCCAATCTCTCAGAAATCTGGCTACTCTGCCCATCCCCTTACACATAGATGGGGGTCCAAGAAATGGCTTCTGAATTAACGAGAAAAATATATCAATCTGTATTTGTGTATTTTGTAGCTCCAGGGGACCATTGAAAGAAAGAAACCTCCCAGAAGAAATAACCACATTTGATTATGGCCTGTTTGTTCATTTATCTGCTCTTCTGGAAACTGAGAAGTCCCTATTTTTAGCACCTCCCATGCTCAAGCATGGATTTTTTTTCCCCCTTCAAGCTCTCTTAAAAAGTTGACATTTCCCAGCCTATAAACTGCAAAGTCATGTCATGCATTCAACAGGAGGAGACAGGGGGACAGCTGCTCGGGGAAGAGGCCTCCTCTCCCATGGCCCTCAGGAAACACTCATGAGGTAGGAAAGGCAGAGAGTGGAGCCTGGAGAGTCAGCAGGGCTGTTCCGGAGGCAGCCTCCCAGCAGAAGGCCCAGCTCTTCCACCTTGGCTGACCCCTGCTTTCCCTGGGCTTCCAGGGAGGGGGGGCTGAGGGGCCCCACCTCCACCCACCCTGTTCTCTTTTCACTCCCGGGGTGCGGAGCTGGGGAGGTTCCTCCCTGTGTGGACGGCTCTGCCAAGCCAAACTCACCAAATGGTCATTTATGAGCGGCTCCCTGAAAAATGGGGGGCGTGTGAGCCACGCGTGAGCCCCCATTGTAAAAATCATTGTGAGAGGAAAGTTGTCACAACTGGGGTTCTGGGCTCAAGATTTTTCTAGCTCTGGCTCACTGGAGGAACTTGGGCAAGGCTGAATTCTCTGGGTCTCCTTTTCTCCATGAGTGACATGGGAATGATGATTGTAGACCCCGGCCCCCAGGGATAGTCCTGGAACTGGAAAGCGCTCTCACACGGTCCAGGGGATTAATGCACCACTCAATCATTCGTGACATCTCTCTAACGTATCCACACAAGGAACAGTAATTATAGCAGCCGTCTCAAAAACAGACCTGGGGAGTCATTAGAAGAGCAATAATAATGCAAGACTAGAATAGAGAAGATTTCCGAGGCGTTCATCTTCTTAATGCCCCCGTGAGGATGGGAGGTGGCTGATATGAGTGAGACCATCACCACTGACCTTTTCAATCAGAAGGTGCAGGCAGACTGGGGCGGTGCCCCCACGAGCCAAGGATCGCTGGCGGCCACCAGACCCTGGAGGAGGCGAAGAAAGATTTTTTCCCTGGAGCCCTGGCAGAGAGCACAGCCCTGAGGACACCTTGGCTTGCACCTCCTGCCTCCAGAGCTGTGACAGTACACTTCTGTGGTGGGAAGCCCCCCCGACCCCCCAGCGCGTGGCACTTTGAAACCAGCACAGAGGGGACCCAGGACCTGGAACCAAGAGGACCCCAAAGGGAGCTCTCCGGGGCTGCGAGAACACTCAGCGGCAGCAAGCGGGGCACCAGGAGAAGACTCCAGTCCCTCTGGTTCCATCTGACCCAGGGCAGAAGCAGATGTCGTGGGAGCCAGCCAGCCAGGGACAGTCACCAAGCCAGCGTGCCTCCACGCTCTCCGCCCGCCCCGTTGAGCAGCCCGGCTCCCCATCCATCCGTTTGTACCTGTGGAAGGAGAAGCTCCATCCGACCAGACCGATGGCAGGTCCGGATCAGGAAGGGCTGTGGTGTGTGTGTTCTCTGAGCTCTGAGTGCTCGCTGCTTGGAAGGCTGCCTGGCTGTGAGTTCTCTAGTTGGGAAATTACAGGGACAATGAGCCCCGCGTCCTTGCCTCTCATCCTTCTTTCTGCACCATATACCCTCCCTGTTTTCTCACTCCTTCGTTTCCCCATTTTGCTAAGCTCCTGTGAGTGCCTTGCATGCCAACCCAAATCCTTCCCGCCCGTCCATCAGCAGATCTCAGCACTGGTCCTGATCGGCCTCATGACCCCGTCCTGCCTTGTCCCAGGAACACTGGGCTTCTCCTTCCACCAAGTTTGGATGGAGCGCCTTCCTCATCGGTGAAGGCAGCAGGTCGTCAGGGAACGAGGAGTGGGGCACAGGAAGCTCTCAACAGAGCTCCCGGGACAGTCAGGCTCAGGAAATGATGCGCAGCTTCACGAATCCATGGAGCGTCAAGGTTAATTGCAAAGACCAGGGGCCGGCAAACAGCCTGTGAGCCAAGAATGGGTTTTCATGTTTTTAAATAGTTGAATAAAAAAAATAAAGGAAGAAGATATTTTGTGACATGTGAAAATGATATGAAATTCTCAGTTCGGTGCCCATAAATAAAGTCTGATTGGAACACGGCCACGCTTGTTCGCTTCCACATTGTGGGTGGCGGTTGCCTTCGCCCTTCAGCCTCAAGGCAGAGTAGCTGTGACAGACCGCACGGCCCGCGGAGCAGAAAATATGTACTAGCCCATGCTTATGAGAAAGGTTGCTGGCAGAGACTCTGGAGCCAAATTGTCCAACTTCAGACCCTAGATCCACTGCTCACCTACTGCATGATTGGGGGCAAGTTCTCACGCTCTCTCGCTCTCTCTCTCTCTCCCCACTTGCATTTCCGTACCTCTCAAATGGACATAATAGTTCTTATTTCAAAGTATCCTTGTAAGGATTCCATGAGTTATCACTTTACAGTCTTTGACCGGTGCCCGACACACAGAAGTACCAAGGATGGGTGAACTTATTTTCAATCTCCCAGATTCTTAAACATCGCCATCCCATAGTAGAGTAACGTATATAAGAATTCTTAAGGCTTCCTTCCATTCGATCCGCAAGGGTTCTTGAAACGTATCATTTCCTTTGCTTTTCATCATTGTTCCATATGCAAACAGATCCAGGAAGTCTTGGCTCAGACTTTGCAAATCCCAGATGGGTTCTAACTTGTTACGTCAGAGGGGAAAAAAAAGTCTGTCTTCCCCAGCAGGTGCAGGCTTTGTTAGACAGGCGCCACCTCCTTACTCTCCAGCATTAAAAGACGTCTTTGCAAGCTCTACAAATCTTGACTGTAAAGCAAAAGCAGAATGATGAAGCCTGGATTTCCCACAAGGACAGGGATGTTTTCCTTCCTTAACCGTGGGTGGCTGGGGTGGCGTGCGGAGGGCTCCGGGACAGCTAGCACGGGGACGGTGGGCACCGACGGTATCCCCCACCTCCTGCTGCTTCCATGTGACTGAGTCGTTGCTGGGCTCCTGACCGCTCCGCGGGAGACTCGGCGGCCCAGCCTCCTGTGCAGGAGGGCGTGGTCACGTGACTAAGCGCACCCCCCCCCCCAACCACCACCACCTGGAAAGGAGGCGACAGGCCCCGCCTCTGCTCCCGGGCCTTAAGGCATCAAGCCCGAGCCCCGCGATGCCCTCCGCCCTCCCGAGAACCACACAGTTGACAGCGACACCCGAAGCGAGGTCCAAACAAAAAGACAGTCAGAACCTGGGTCCCTGCGTGACCATGAGGAGCAAAGCAGCCCGTCCCCTTGGACCCCCTCCCGGAAGGGTTCTTCTTTGAGAGTAACCATCTGTTAAGTCACCGCACAGGAGCTTAGCTTTTACCCTTAACTGACACCAAGGCCCTGCAGTCTGCTTCCTTTGGGTTACAGGTGAGGAGACTGATGGGGCAATCCTCGCCCCCACCCCAAATCCCGTGCTTGGCTGCAGAACGTGGGCTAGACCCATTCTCTTACCTCATAGCCCCGAGCTCTGCCACTTACTTAACATGGACACGGTGTTTACTTTTTGGTGATAGGCCTGCGTCACCTCAGGTCTCTGAAAGAATCCACCCGGTATTTAGCACGCAGAGCCACCTGCTGCTGGGGAACAGTGTGGGTCCAATCAGGAGAGAGAAACCACATAGTAATTCAAACAGGGGAGGGTTAATGCAAGATTCAGTCACTGGAACAGGATTGGGGTTCGAGGAATTGGCTGGTAAGAAGCAGTAAAAGAGTAAACGAAGAGCAGACCTCATCAGGAGTAGCCCTTGCCCCTCAGGACTGGGGTGGGGCACTCGAGGGAGAGGCCCCCAGGGCTGAGATCCAAACGTCCATGGAAAGGGCCTGGCTGTGGCTGACGGGACGGCAGAGAAGGGGCCCAGCTCACAGAACTTGCCAGAAATCTGCCCTCCAGGTGTTGGGGCTTACGGGAGAAGCTGCTGGCCCGCGAAGAAGAGCGGGCATGCCATTGCCGTGGATTTCAAGAACATTTACGTACACACAATGATCAACTTTTGCCCATCTTTTTTCTGTTTTCCTTAGAGACTTTCAAACCCTTTCTCCTAGAGGGACACCAGTCATTGGACTTAGGGTCCACCCTAAACCCAGGGTGATCCCATGTCAAGAGTCCCAACTTAATTGCATCTGCAAAGGCCCTTTCTCCAACAAGCCACATTCGTACATTCCACGGTCAAGCCTGAGACATGTCTTCCTGGGAACCATTATTCAAGTGATTACCATGGATTTAGAAATCCGGTTAGGTCTACAGCAAAGACTAGGTATTTCCCTTCCTTCTGCTTAAGCATGTCGGGCCCTTGACTGGTGGGTATAACTAAAGTGAGGGCCAAGCTGAGGTGGTTCTCCCATCAGAGAGGAGGGGGCCAGGACCCTAACCCCTCAGGCCACCACGCCCCTGATATAGACAGGCTCCACCACCACACTAGAGCCCGTAGCAGAGGGGGAGTCAGGTGAGCACCAGAGGGCTCTGGTCTCCCCCGTGTGATGTGGGAGAAGCTACTTAACGTGACTCTTCCCCTGCTGTCACATCAGCAGCGCAAAGCAAATAACAATAATACTTTCTGGGGTTGCTGTGGAGCTTACGTGAGTTAATGTACGTAAAATGGGCAAAATTCTAAAACGGCTCCCAAATTCCCACCCCACTGGTGAACACGCCTTGCACAATCCCCTCTCCTTGAGGACCTGGTGTGTATTTGCTTCACCTAGATGACCTTGCCCTTTGGGGATGAAAAACGAAGTCTACCCGTAACTTACGAGTTTCAGTGGCATGGAAGTGATCATGGAATCATGTCAGCTGCTGTTTCCACATACAGC
This sequence comes from Mirounga leonina, assembly GCF_011800145.1. Taxonomy (NCBI): domain Eukaryota; kingdom Metazoa; phylum Chordata; class Mammalia; order Carnivora; family Phocidae; genus Mirounga; species Mirounga leonina. The sequence goes on along the minus strand of NW_023270865.1, from coordinate 7,894,880 downwards.
TCTAGACCCACATCCCGCTGGTTCCTCATCCACAGGAGAGGGAAAAGACCTCTTCCTTCCAGCTCTGGCATGAGAAGTTCAAAAACAGCAATTCTTGTTAATGATTGGTGGATGGATGGATGGTGCACAGCAGGAGTAAATCCAACAGTTACACCACAGAAAGTAGGCAACTTCTCCTTCTCAGAAGTTTCCACCAGTTTCTACTGTGTGCTTATCATTCAGAAATCCTTTCTGTGTCTCTTAGCATTCATATGAATATGCAGAGATCTGGCTAGGCAAGCCCTTCACCCATTTTTCATGCAAATGACTGAGTGCCAGTTTCCCTCTCTTTGTCCTGAGCATTGCCTCCTCCCTCCAGCCCGGGGCATCTGACCTCTGTGTCATGAGGCTTCCTTTCGTCTGGTTTCTGGTTTTTCTTGGCCAACACCAGGCCCTGGCAAAAGATCAGAGAGTTGGAGGCGGGGGCAAATGAGGCAGGAGTATTTGTTCCTGTGGCTGCCTCCCGGGGAGGTCCCCGGGCGTTGGCTACTCCTCTACCGAATCCACAGCTCCTGCTTGGGGTCCCCTCTCCAGCTCCAGCCCTGTGACAGCCCCCCCCACCCTGTCAGCCCTAGGGTCATAAAGTCCCTCCCGTGGCTGCCGTCCCTCATGGGGTCCCCTCCCCCTTCCCCACACTCTGGTAAGCCGTCTTCTGTGAAACGGTGCCCCCAACAGCTGTCCCACCCCACGCTGTGTCCTCATCTGCGATGAAGGCCAGCACCCACCTCTGGTAGTTGGTGTGAGAATCCAATGAGCCATAAAACCCTTAGCACAGGCCCAGACCTTACCCGGTGCTGGGTGAATGCACTTTGATCTCAGCCAGGCGTTATGCCAACCCAAGAGTCCCCGAGGCCCCACTGGGCGGCGTTTGCCAGGACACTTGGGACCGGCTGTCCGACTTCTGGTCACGCCCCTGTTCCAGCCACTTCACATTGGATTCGAGCATGACGCTGGGGCTTGGGGGGTGACTGAGTGGCCCCTGTGCCCGGAAGGGAGTCATTCTCTATCCCAGATCTACATCGGCTCCATCCGAGCAGGGGCGAGTTTGAGATCTGCTCCACTGTGGTGGGTTACACACCAGCCATCCAAGTGGCTCCTGGGAAGGACCCAACTGGGAAAGATAGGGCCTTAATGCATCCTGTGACCTCACGGAGAGCCCGCACCGGGGAAATGGAGCAGATACAAGGAGGGAGGCAAGGGGACAGAAGTGTGAGGTTGGGGCACCTGGACACGGGGTGTCCTTGGCTTCTTAGCTCTGGTTCAGTCTCCTAGAAAAGGGGGTTAATTATATTTCTGCACCCACCTCAGGGGTTCCAGTGAGAATGTGCTTTGATAACCAGGGAGAAGTAATTCTGCTTAAGAGTTAGAATTTTCCCTGGGGAGTGTCTGACCCCTTTCATTCTTTAGACGCCAAGACAAAGAGCCTCAGGCTTACGAGTGCTTCACGGACCTTTGGGAAGGTTTAAGACTTGAATAAAATTATAGGCCTCGAATTATGGACATAGCAATATGACGCTCAATCAGTGATTACTTTACCTATTCCTTCTTCATTAATTGTGAAATTGAGTATACATACAAATCTCCCTACATTTGAAAACCATTTGTAAAGCTAGATTCTCTCATGTTACAAGAATTCGTAAGTAGGCCAAGCGATTGCCAGGAAGTAACAGCTAATTGTAGTTAAGTGAGCGACTTGCAGCTAAATCATTTTCAGAACAAAATCCCAGCCCTGCCTAACTGCCTCAGAACTCATCGTGCCAGGTGGTTGCGCATTCCAGAATCATCTCTACTTCCGCCTTTTCTCTTTCTCACACATCACGAACACCAACCAACAAAACCCACTTTCTTTAAAGATGAAAAATGCAGAAGCCGACAAAGAGAGTTAGGTCGAAGACCAAATCCTTCTGGTTGCAGCTTCGAGAACAATGGCTTTGGAAGTGCATCTCCGCAAGACGGAGCTCCTAAGACACAAGGTCAAAGTCGCTATCAGCTGATGTGCGCCTCTGGCTTTTCCAGTCCTGCTTTCCCCCAACCGACTCCCCTGCAAGGAAGGGAAAGCAGATATTTTCCAAACCCACACCTCACAAAGACCAGGGATTTTTTTTTTTTTTTTTTTTAGTGTTCACTCTCCATCACTGTAAAGTCTGTTTTTTAAGTGACTAATTGGAAAAATCTTTTTTGGCTCCCGAGGTGCTGAATCCAGATGAGGCCATCTGCCTCCTCTCAGCGTGTGTGCAGAGTGTGGTTCTGAAGCCCCAACGATCCTATCGGGTCCTCAGGGACCCCACCTGTCTCCCTACCGCAGAGGAGCGTTTTTGCAGGTCTCCCTCCAGAGAGCCTTTGTTCAAACACTCCAGTCACTTGGAATGGTTTATTTTATCCAACATGTTAATTAATGATTCTTGCAACAAGCTTGCAGTTAGACCATTTGACTGAGCCCCCCAAAGACAGTTAACAGTCTGATTGAAAGCCAAACTTCCTATGGCTGTTTTAAAAAGAAATAACTACAGGATATGAAGAAGAAGAAGAAAGGCGATTCAACTACGGGACAGGAAGAGTCCAAATCAGCAAGGGAATAGGAAAAGTGTTCTCTTCAATGAGACGAGGCCTGCTGGCCGAATGTTAGGAATCTCGTTGTCGAGGAGCAAACGGTCTAGTTTTGGCACACAGCGTGGTAGCTTAATTAGGTGCTAGAACAAGATGTTGGAGGCTCTCAGGCAAAAATGAGACAGAAGAGTGCTTCCCTTTATATGCTTTGTTAGTTATAAAATTAGTTCATTTTCCACCTTCTGTCTGGGCACTTGGGAGCCTTCAACACGGAGGGACAGCTTCTGGGGCTGAGACTAAGCTGAGAGTGACCCAGAGGAAGACCCACTGTGTTGTGGGAGGGGCAGGAACAGAGCCCCCAGATGTCAGGCTGGGGTCAGTCTAACCGGCTACTTCGGCAGTCCTTGCTGGGACCGCAGTAAGGGGACAGGATTGGGGTGGACAACCACTTCCAACTCTGCTGACTCAGAGGCCACCCTAAAGAATATTCTGGAAACACAGCTTGAACCTGACTGTTCAGATATGCACTTACCCAGAAGCAGAACCTGCATTCTGGTTGTCCCGCTGAGGTGACATATATGTTCGGGTGGCATCCACTAGACAAAGGCCAGCTCATGCTTCTGTACCCCGTTCTTTTTGTTTGAACGTTAGGGCACTCGTGGGCATCAAATCAGACCAAAACAATCTTGAGGGGCTGGAAATTTTTTTTAAGGGAATGCTATTTCCAGTTCTATGACAAAGTCATTCTGAAGACCTACCTTTCGTGGGGCACCTCAGTGATGCAGTCGGTTAAGCGTCTGACTCTTGGTTTCAACTCAGGTCATGATCTCAGAGTTGGGGATAGAGCCCCCCATCTGGTTCTGTGCTGAGCACAGAGTCTGCTTCAGTTCTCTCTCCCTCTCCCTCTACCCCTAACCCGCTCTCTTTCTTTCTAAATAAATAAAATCTTTTAAAAAAAGACCCACCTTTTGAGACGAAGGACAAACAGCAGAGCCTGTTCACCAGCAGGGGCTGTTTACTCACCCCTGTCGTAGCCCGTGTCTACCAGCTCGTTCCATACACACCCTGCACAGAGACACGCACGGCCTCCCCCACTGGCAGCTTCCAGAGCCAGAGGGACACACTTGTGACAGTCGATGAAGCTCACAGCCTACCTAAGAGCTCACTCCTGGTGCTGTACGTTCTACGGGTTTGGACACACGCGTAACGATATGTATCCGTCATTATGGTATCCCACAGAGTACTTCCACTGCCCTAAAAATCCTCTGCGCTCCACCTGTTCACCCCCCCGGCAGCCATCTTTGTACTGTGTCCATAATTTGTCTTGTCCAGAATATCATACAGCTGGAATCATACAGTAAGCAGCCTCTCAGACTGGCTTCTCTCACCTAACAATATGCATTTTAACGTCCTCCGTATCTTCTCCTGGCTTGACAGCTCATTTCTTTTAGAGTGGATAATAACCCAGTGCCTGGATGCACCAGAGTTTATTTATCCACTCACCTACTTCATTCCCTTTCATTCTCTTAACACCTTATGATTTTTTGATAGAGTGAAAAAGTATCCCAATTTACATTTTTTAGTTCAGATGTCCACGTTAGCAAGTTTATTTATGATCATATTCATCTATTTTCAATCTCATAAAACTCTGTCCACGTTTACCTCCTTGACCTAAGCCAGTGTGACTGGTTAGCAATTTGATGAAGTTCTTCTGGTAAATGTTGGTGGCCTCCAGTGATGACAGGACGCAGGGGCTCTATGTCCCTCCCCTATAACCTCCCAACAAGATCACTAAAATGAAAGTATGGCTCACCCCAAATTCTACCAAATGCACAGACACTTGTTAGCAAGCAGGCCCCAAAGTCATCCGGTCCTTGGTCCCCTGGATGGACACGCTGCATGATAAGCTCTCTCCGGGGCAGACTCAGTGACATCTATGGCTGGCCTTCCAGCTGGGCCAGCCAGAGGGTCCCCTGGGAAAGAACCAGGCGAGGCAGGGTCCCTGGCTCTCAGGTAGCGATTACACAGGAGGGGGCTCTCTCCTCCCTGAAACAAATTCTTCCTGCTAACTTTGGGTTTTCACAAGTCTTTGAACACGGATAACTTTAATTAGCATGGCGACCAACTACAGAGAACCAACAAGCCAAACCATTTTTAAGTTCTCCGAAAAATGATCTAAGGTATATTAATTGCCACTTCATTTTGAAGACTTGATATAAAGAAAGCAAATAAAGGATCTGGGATGCTCATTTCTGTTCCGTGGACCAAGTGCTGGTCTAAATTGTCTACTTTGGGGGCACCTGGGTGGCTGAGTCTATTCAGCGCCCGACTCTTGACTTCGGCAGAGGTCATGATCTCAAGGTTGTGGGGTCAAGCCCCACATCAGGCTCCACACTGAGCATGAAGCCTGCTTGAGATTCTCTCTCCCTCTACCTATGCTCTTCCCCCTGCTCTCTCTCTCTCGCAAATAAATAAATAAAATCTTAAATAGTCTACTTTGTTTCCTGGGGCCATGATGCTCCTCCAGCTAGCAGGCGCTCCCAGGCCCACCCCTCCCAGAACAGATCCAGCTTCAGCAGAAGACACTCTTCCTAGGGGGTCTTAGGTGTGGTTGTCCGGGGAGCAAACATCAGCATTCCTGCTGGTCAGGAGTTTCCAATGAGGAAAAAGAACAGCCAGTTTTACACTGCCCATCCCCCCCCCATAGCATCCAAATAGATTGTTTTACGCAAAAAGATTGTTTCCTTGCTACGAATCCTCTCCATGTAAGGGTCTGCCAGGAAACAGGGTGAAGAGCAATTATTAAGTAGATCCCAGGACACACTGACTACACTGGGCTTCCACTATGAGAAAAACTCACATAACACACCTACGTGGTTAAAGACAAGCTGTATTTGGTGCCAAGGTTTTAAAAAGCACTATTTGATATTAAAAAGTGTTCTTCTCTGTAATAATGGCCTCTGTCTTCTGAATTTTCTTCTCGAGGTTTTCTAAACTTTCCTCGTCAGAACGAAGAAATCTGAAAGTCCTATCATGCCATTCTTTCTAGATTCTCTAGGTTGAAAACAGATAAAGGCACTTATTAGTCATTTCTCACAGCACACAACGCAATTCTTATCAAATCAATCTAATTTAAAGGTTTTACTTAGAAAAACAGATGATTTCCAATCTCTAATCAGTAATTTTTTTTAAAGATTTTATTTATTTATTTTGAGAGACAGAATGAGATAGAGAGAGCATGAGAGGGGGGAGGGTCAGAGGGTGAAGCAGGCTCCCCGCTGAGCAGGGAGCCCGACGCGGGACTCGATCCTGGGACTCCAGGATCATGACCTGAGCTGAAGGCAGTGGCTTAACCAACTGAGCCACCCAGGCGCCCCTCTAATCAGTAATTTTTAACTCTAAAACTAAAGCATTATATTTTCTTGTACAAAAATGGGCATTTATTTCTAGGTGAAAAAATCAGTACTATACATTCTTCTTTATTGGCCATTCAAATTTTAGTCACTACTGAAACAAAAGTATCCTTCTATTGGAAAAGCTGGTCCAGTGAAACTCAAAGGTCTTGAGTCTATGAAACTTTGGCATTGCCAACAGCATGTCCCTCGCTTTTTCTTTTTATCTATAGATACTTCTATTTCTTGAGAGATGGTGAAGCATTAGCACATTTCTAGTGCCAACATCCGTGGATGTAAAAATGCTGAACAATATTCATTCTCTATGTCGGTGGGGGAAAGGAGAACCATCTCGAGGGCTCGTATTTTCAGGGTAAAGGGAACATCAGTTAGCAGTCCTAAAGCACATTTTACCATAAACAGCAACCATCTCTCACAGCCCCAGGGGAATCACAGGTGTCCAAGCTTCTCACTGTGGCTGCTTAGAGGTGAAGAATAGAACGCTGGAGAATGGTGCCTGTCACCCTGACCCCATGCTCTCCTGGGCATGAGGATTTCCCGCCACGGTGGTCCCTACAGCTCTCCTCAGGCTGCCAGAGAAAGTGGGTTTGCTGTCTTAGCTGTGCTAACAGCAAATGGAGGCTCAGCTGGGGTGTATCTCCCCAGTTAAGGAAGAGCCATTAACCAAGTGATGGAAGAGAAACACCAAATGGGATCTTCTTTGGACTTCCCTTTGAACTGATTCTTCACCGCGGGTACCAGCTAATGGCTACAGAACAAATCTCGCCATGAACACACCATGCCAGATCCTTCTGGAAACAGGAAGGGGCCACTCCAACCTTCCAGGGGCTTCCCAAGCCTCCCAGGCTAGGTCCTTGAAAAGCCACCTCCGGGTCGGCCCCCAGGGCATCCCGTCGGCCAGGGCCCCTGGTCGGCCTGCCCAGCCCAGCCTGTCTCCGCTCATGCACGCCCTCAGCTCATCGGTACCTGAGTGTCCAGCACCTTCCACTAGGGACGCGTGGATGGGTCTGAAACACTCTTGGAAATGAGCAATGAATTCATGAATGCATGACTGAGTGAATCGATTACTGAATAGGCAGAAGTCCCTCCCACTGCCGAGAGAGGCCGAGTCAGCCGTCTACAAAGGTGGGTGGGAGCAGGTGGGGAGAGGAGTGCTCTGACCCAGGCCAGCCGGCCACAGCGCTCACCCACTAAGCTCCGCTGCCCCCATCCTGTGTGCCTTCCAGGCGCTTGCTGCTGGGATGGATTTGCTCTCAATGGATGAGCAGAAATTGTAAGATTTAGACAAGCCCAGCTCACAAACTCTGTGCCCTGATCCAAAATGCGTTACTGGGGTGCCCAGGTGCATTCAGGCTTTTCCTGTGAGCTCTGAGGGGGCTGTCCATGTCGGGGTGCACAAGGCACCAGGTTATACACCTGACCCCCCACCCACCCGGCAACTGAGTGTGCTTCTCCTTTACCTTCCGCCCCTCCCTCCAGGGGCCACCCCCGTCTGCAGGGTCATCTGGGGGAGCTGGAGCCTGCACTGTGCTGGCTCCCCTGCCCCACGACTCCTCTGAAATCACCACTGCCAAGGTCACAATGTAAGGGACAGTTCTGCAGCTGGCCGCACTGGGCAACGCTCATCCTTGTCGGCCCCCCACCCCCTGCCCTTCCTGGTGCCCTCTGTCCCAGGGTCACTCCTCCTCCTCCTCGTGCTCACCCCCCTCCTCAAAGCCTGGAGCTCCAGCTGCGCCCCCACCAGCCAGCACCCTCCTCACCCTGCCACATCCGGCACCACCTGGGGGGACTCCAGCCCAGGCTGCGCTCACTGGACAACTCCCCCGGGTCACCCCACAGGCCCACCAGCTCACGAGGCCTCCCCCCCCCGCCACAGGTCACGTTCTGGGAGACAGCAGCACCCTTCGGGGCAGGCCTGGAAGCCTCTGTCGCCCACTCCTCACGTCCAGTTAGCCTCCCAAATCTGGGGCAGCCCTACAGTCTCGCCCTTCTTGGTCCGGACCTTTGCAGAAGTCTCATGCCTCAGGGGGGGAAGGGGGGTCCTTCCAACCAGAACCCACCACCCGCTTCCCTCTCTAAGCTCTTCTCCATTGTCACCAGACTCAACCCAAACTCCCCAGAGGCTCCCGTGCCCCTTCACCTCCACCGCCTGTGGGGGGCAGGCAGCCCAGGGGTGCCGTCCACCCACCAATGTGCCCCGAGCACCACTGGGCGAGCAGGCACCACCCCAGGCCGGTGAACCAGCCCACATCGCTGCGCTCCATGAACATCCCATACGGTGACTTCGGTGACTTCTCGGAGGGACGGAGGGGGGTAAGTGAAGCTGCTTTATGGGGAGGGCCGTTTACCAGAGGCCTCTCAGAGCAGGTGACATCCGGCAGCCGTGCAAAGGGGGCGGACTGTTCCAAAAGCACGAGTGCGAGTGCGGAGCCCGAAGTGTGTTTGGGGGGCAGGGAGCTCGGGCTGCTTGAAACCCACAGACCCACGTGGCTGTGTGGGGCCCAGAGGCCATGAAGGTGTGGGTGAGAAGCCTTTGGAAAGTGACTCGATTTATCGTTTTAAAGGACAAGGGGCTGCGGGGGGTGGGCTGGGGCAGGAGGAAGCGGGGCCCCAGGAATGGAGGGAAGGACAGGAGGTGGGATGGATTAAGGGGGTGTGGGGGGAGGAAAGGGGCATCATCAGGGGTCACCCACGTCTCTGTCCTGACCTCATGGGGAGCTGGTGATGCAGTTTACAGAAGGGGGAAACTGAGGAACGAAATGTATGGGAAGGATGTGGATTTCTGTTGGGACATTTTCAGCCTGGCGTGTGACATCCCAGTGGAAAGGTCAAGTGGGCAGTGTGATATCGGAGTCTGGAGCTGGGAAGCAAGGCCAGCTCTGTGACAGGACGGCAGTCCCCGCGGGAGGGGCCCAGACAGAGGGCCAAAAGGGCTGAGATTCGCAGAGGTGGGGCAGAGGGAGGGAGGGAAGGGGGAGACCAACGGGAGTGTGTGTAGGAAAGCATGATGGAAGCTGCCGGCGGCCTCGGCGGCCTCAGAGTCAGCGGGACAGGTTGGGTCTGGAGTCAAATAGGGAATGAGTCTGGGGTGAGGGACAGGACGGCGTCTATGCAGCCCCCACTGTCCCGGACCCAAGATGGGGCAAGAGCTCTGATGCTGACACACAAGGAGCTTGCCTGTGTCCCGGCGAGGTGGGATGGGGCCAGGAGGAAGCTGGTGGTGAGGAAGGTGGCAGGCACAGTGGGGGCTCAGCTGGGCTGGGGACCAGGTCAGACTCAGGAGGGCGGCAGGTCAGGTGGGGGCATGATGCCGGTCCCCTCCTATGGCTCACCACTGGTGGGCAGCTGCGGGTGGTACTGGAGGAATCAGGAAAGAGAAGGGTGGCGCCCTGGAAACGGGGAGCCAGGCCACAGGGCAAGGGGCTGGTGAGCGTGGCTGCGGAGGAGGGGAAGGTGAGCGCCTGCTGGGACATTGGCGAGGGGAGGGCTGAGTCCCCAAGAACTGTGGGTATTGGGGGTGTCGGGGCATGAAGAGAGTGTTCCCCGGGAGGAGGAGGGCAAGTCAGTGGATGGCACACAGAGGAGAGGGAAGACCGGCGGGGGGAGGGCAGGGATTCTGAAGGAGGGAGGACAGAACACGGTCTGGGAGGGACGAGGCGGCGGAGCCGAGGAGAGATGGCCACGGTGGCAGCAGGGAGTCCCGGGGCTGGCCCTGGTGCCCCAGGCACGGATGGTGTGGGAGGGCAGGAGGGACCCAAGTCTGGTGGTGATGACAAGCCAAGTGTCCCGCCTCTCCCCCCCCCCCACCCGCCGTCCCGTTCTCACGGCCCTCCACCCTGCCTGCTGGCGGGGTCTGTGAGTCCGGTGTCTGTCCGCTCCCAGGACGAGCAGGACGGGGCACAGGAGCCAGCACCCGATAAACATTCAGGGAACAAAGGCATGACATCACACCCTCTACCTGCCGCGTCGCTAAGACGCGCCTTCTATCTTCCTCTTCGACATGCTGTGATTTTAAACCACTGGACACACTGGACTGAAGAATCAAGATCAATTCTGATGAACTTTTCTTAGAGACGGGATAAGGAGAACCCGACTTCAGTCCAGCACTGCCCTGAACCACGCGTGAAGAAAAGCTGCCTCCTGAGGTTCAGCTTTCTTTAGCACGGCTTGGGGCCATCTTGGGGACATCTGGAGCGCAATGTGTGTTGCTCTCCCTCCTGGCAAAGGCCGGATTCCCCGGGGCAAAGGTACCCGAGAGGAGAGACAGAAAGACCTTCTCTAGCGGTCCGTGCACTGGAATTCCAGGGAGGGCTCATACTTACACAGTGTCCTTTAAAGTGGCGAGATAGGATTCCGTGTCCACTTCAGGGATGTCCGAGTCCATTTTGGACAAGTAACGGTAGACGTAGGAGAACGTCTCAAACGGGATGCGCGCAGGCCCGCCCTCGGGGTCCACGGTGAGGATCTCACACAGGTGCTTCATTGAACTGTTCAGTGACTAGAAACACCACAAACCAGGGGAGGAAACAATTACTACCTGGAATCGCTACAGTGAAAGCAAGACAGCAGCAGGATCAGCCTTGAGTATATTTTACAGAAATTCTCCAGCAAGTATGAAGTATTTCAATCGAAATGAAGAACTAGGTGAATTTACACTTGCCATAAACAAAGAAATAAAAAGGAAAGGTTTGATCAAGAGCCTGAAAAGAATTTTAATCCACAGATTTTATTTTATATTAAAACAGGAATGAGGAAGCATCAGTCTCCTTAAAGCTGGGCCCAAAGCCAGCCCAGAACCCCCCAGCCCCTTCAGCGCCGTGACACACCCGGGGACAGAGCTGTCAGTCACCAACGAGAAGTGCCATCGGGGGGGGGGGCTCTAGGACAGATGGCCTCGTGAGCTGTCCTGATGCCCACCTGTGATCAGCCTCCATGCAGGCTCCACACAGGGCTAGCCCTGCTCTGGGCCTTGTCTCGGTTCCAGAAAGTACCAGACCTTTCTCCCCTGTACACTGTGCATCTTGCTCATGCTCCTTCTCTCTGTCTGGGTCAGTCACCCCACCTACCCTGGCCGACACCTTGACTTTCAGCCTGAGAGCCAGTCCCTGGAGAAGCCATCCCACTCCTACAAGGCACATGCTCAGAGCATGCAGACCCTCCCTCCGAGCCAGGAGGGCAGAAGGATTGTATCCAATCCCTGGTGATCTCACAAGAGCCTGCAGACTTGCAATCAGCCACGGCGGAAACATTGACACCTCATTCATGGGCTCACGCTGCAAGTCAGGACCCTTTGCCCGGAAGAGAGCAGGCTGTTGACACTTAGGGGGCTGCACTTAGGAGGGCAGAGCAAGGAAAACACAGGTGGGACAGGCACAGAGGAAAGCTTCCCAAGTGGGGAGAGTCACACCCAGACCTGCTTGACCGGGACCGTGACTGTGTGCAGGGAACGAACCTGACACCCTTAGGGACACACAAATGGCTGGAGCCCCGTTTCCTATCCCGACATGTCTGTGGGTCGGGATTATGGGCACTGTTTAGCTGGGTCGTCCAAGGCTCCAATCGGGGTGGTGGCCAGGGTTTGGGCCTCCTCCAGAGGCTCGACTGGTGATGGACCTGCTCCCACCCTCACCGAATTTGCCGGCAGCTGCCAGACACACGGCAGGGCGCTTCCCCAGGAGCTTGGCCAGCTTCTCACAGTCATATCGGGGAAAATCCCTTCTGCTTCGGCAGGGAGAGGGGGAAAAGGACTAAAACGAAGTCCAGGGGCCCAGAGAGGCTGGGTGGCTGGCCCGAGGTAAGCCCGCAGGACCGCCACACCCCAGCACCTCGAAGAGCACCAGGCTGGCTCGCAGGGTGAGCTGCCCTGTCGGGAGGGCGGGGGGGGCGGCTGCCTGATCAGCCCGGAGCTCCCCCCATCACCATAGCTGGGGTTCGGCGCATCTGGAAAACCCCTTCCCACACTCCCCGGGACCCCTGGCCGTGGCCATGGCACGATGCCGGGGTGGATGGCACAGCTCTGACGTTAGTCTAACCCCGGGGCAAAATGATGCTCCGACGGGAGAAGCGACCATGTTCTGTCTGCCCAGCAGGTGCTTTCTCCGGGTGCTTTCTCTGCGCCCCTTCCTCTCAGTACTGGCCTTGAGAGGACTTGGTGAAAATAGAGCTGCACGTTTTATGATCCATGTTCCTCGCTTGAAACTTTTCTGAGACGTGCAGTTATGTTAGCTTTTGCTTTTCCATCCGTCACAAGCGAGAGAGAGTCATTGCTGAGCCTCAGGAAGGAGGCCAGGGAAGGAGGCGGCTGGCGCGCAGCAAGCAATGAGGTCTGTGAAACCGAGCTGCAAAGGCTTCCAAGGTGGAGGTATTTAAGGAAAACATGCATCAAAGCAGCCCAGCGTCACTGCCTTCTGCAAAGGCCCGATGACGTTACCGGGGCGAACGTTCCTGACAACGAGATGAGATGTGC
>NW_023270865.1:7763666-7882315 GCF_011800145.1 Mirounga leonina | reverse complement strand
GCTGGACCGGCGTGTGAGATTGAGGCGGAGACGTGAGAGGAAAACAGGCCTGCAGACACCTGTTTCCTGAGCATCTCGAGGGTGCCAGCTCCGTGGGATCTCTGTTTCAGAATTTTAGCTGCTCTTGTGATGACACACAGAGCCAGCTCACGCCTCCCCCAGTGCCCTTCCAGCTCGCCGGGACGTGACAATCTGCACGACATCTTGCAGGGACCCTTTTGTCCAGAAGAAGAGGGGGCCTGGCTCCAAGGTGTGGTCTGAGGGTGCTCAGGAGGGACAGCTCAGCGTTGCAAGCAGGGTTCCCACCCCAAAGTGCACTTTTTGTTTTTTATAAAATATTTTTATTTATTTGACAGAGAGCGAGCGAGAGAGCACAAGTAGGGGGAGCAGCAGAGGGAGTGGGAGAGGGAGAAGCAGACCCCCCGCCGAGCAGGGAGCCCGATGCGGGGCTCGATCCCAGGGCCCTGGGATCACGACCTGAGCCGAAGGCAGTCACCCAACCAACTGAGCCACCCAGGCGCCCCCCAAAGTCCACTTTTAAAAAGCCGGAGGTCCTTTGCACCTACTTCCTCACCCTCCCAGGTCTTTTCTCATGTAAACATGGTTCTGTTCATGGACTAGTGGCAGGGGAGGGTGGGAGACAGGTATCCCCCAGCTGGCTGGGACGCGGTCCTCCAGAGAAGCCAGTTCGTTCCAGTGTCACCATCCAGGGGAGGATGCAGGGCCCCCACGTGTGAGCAGTGACCAGGCCAGCGGAGACATGGGGGTGGAGTGCACCCCAACTCTCTTCTCAGCAGTGGGGCGACTGGTGCTGGGGGCCCAGGGGCAGCCTTCCCACTTCAGGGGGCGGCTACCAAGCCAGTGTGCGGCTGGAGGCTCCCACCCACGGGGGTGGCTGTATCTTTCCGTGGCCACAGCGAAAAAGGAGTGTTCATGGTCACCCCAGAATGGGCTTAGAGGCCTAGCTGGGGGAGCTGACTGGAAAGCAGGAGGGGAGCGAGCCGGGACACTGCCTCTACCACTGGGCCCCCAGGCACCGGGATGGGGCGCAAGCACCGCTGTGCTGGGAGGATGCTCTACAAATGCCAAGGTGAGGGCCGTTAGGAGGCTGACATTGAGAGCTTTTCAGGGTGAGAACCATTTTCAGACAGCAAATGATATTAAGGATCATCCTTAGGAGCTGTTATTCTCTGAGACAGGAAATGGCAGACTCTCATTCGGTGTCCCAGCCTGTAGGCGGCACACATCTGGGGCTACAGCTTCTCTAGCGAGGGGCCCTCCCCCCACCCGCTCGGGGTCTGCGTTCAAATCCTGCTCAACCACTTCCAATCTGAGTCACTGAGCTGCAGTGAGGTTCCCAGAACAGGCCCTAAGTCAGAGGGGTGCTGGGGGGATTAAGGAGAACACAGACAAAGGCTCCGAATGTTCCAGCCCATGATGAGAACTCTAGGCATGAGGCCCGTTCACAAGCAATGTGTTTGGACCGAAGACTGTTTGCACACGTGCACATTTGCCCCTGGACACAGGGACACGTTCTTGTGATGAACAAAGTCCGGTGCTTCTCAGAGCCTCACAGAGTTGGGCTGGTGGTTTGTCCTCATGGACTTTCTCAGTCAGTGGGGGGGTGCGGGGATGGGGGACTTCCTTCTCAGTTGTTTTATGTAATAAAAAAGATCTTCGTGCTTAAAAAACAAAGCAGAAGATTTTGATCCACGGCTTTAATGCTTAGGATCATTGCCAGTGCTGTAGAGATGTAAAGATAAAGGTCACAACATAAAATGTTATCATTCAGCCAGGCAAGGATCTGCACCGCATGATCTGCCCAGGGCAGCCCCACTGCCCCTTCGCCCCATTCCTAGCTCCCAACACCATAAGCAGAGCAGTGCTCGGTGCTCCAGGGCAGGACAGTCGGCTCCAGGGGGTCGGGTCGCCTGCTTACCATGTTCACTCCCGAATCTTCAACTCTCAGAACTGGACTTGGCACAAAGCAGTGCGCAACAAACATTTGGGAAGGAAGGGAGGGAGGAAGGGAGGATACAGATGACTCTGAAATGTAAGCAGAGGTTCTAGTCTTTGCGGAGACCTTAAGCTGGGTTCATCTGACCAGTGACTGTGACGAGAAATTTAAGAGCATGGAGAATGCATCTGCTGTCGGCCATGCAGAGGCCAGGGATGAAGGAAGCAGAAACAGAGCGTATTGTGTTGACAGAGCAACTAGGTTCCAACCTAACAGAAATCCTACGTGGAAAAGGGGATAGGCAGCGATCCATTGTAAATTACTCATCCTGCATTTCACTTCTCCGTTTCCTCCTTTTCTGAAGGTTTTTTAAAAAGCATAAAGATAGGGGCACCTGGGTGGCTGGTCAGTTCAGCGTCCGACTCTTGATTTCGGCTCTGGTCAGAATCTCAGGGTCGTGAGATCAAGCCCCGCGTCCATGCTCAGTGGAAAGTCGGCTTCAGATTCTTTCCCTCTCTCTCTGCCCCTCCCCGCCCCTGCCGGGAACAACTGCATAAAGATGAATGCTAAGATGCCAAACTACACCAAAATTGTCACCTTGTCACCTCCATGTCACAGCTTTGTCTTGGTGTACCTCCAAGCTCCCCCAGCCAACGTGGGTACACAGTGGCTTCTCCCCATCTGCGCCTGGCCGCCCCAGGGCTGTTTGCACTAGGGGCAGGAGTGGGGGGTAGGCCACGGCAGAGCCGACACCCTCACTTCTGACACCTTCCATTGACCCTTCCCCCAACCCTCCCCGCAACACAGACATGTGAACCAGAGGGGACCTTCCCGGACAGTCTGGCCTCAGAGTCCACAGCCCACAGCAGACACGACTATTGAGGTGGCCCAGCTAGGAGACAGGCCGGACCCCACACTGACCAGCAAGGGTGAGAAACAGTAGAGGAGGAAAGGAGAGACGCCGAAGCTTTCTTGTGCCTTCCCCAGTGTTCAGTCCAGAAGGTGACCAAATGTCTCCACCTAGTGTCCCACACGACACATGGACAAGAAACCCTCTTGCTCTGGCTTGGTTTTAAATCCTGCGCTTACTTTTCATGATTGGGGAAGTAAACCTTACAAAGATGGATCCCCACAATATGAAATATTCTTTCTCACCCTTGCTAAAATCTAAATTTCACAACTAAGTTTAAAGGCACAAACCATAAACATTAATTCTAATATTAGATATTCATTTTACAGTATTAAAATCTTGCTTTCACAGAGTTCCAGATAAACAAAGCGACGTGAAATTATCTTCAGTAGGTACATCTGCCTTTGTCCTTCCCACCCCAACACCCCACGCCCCTGGTTATGTCCTAGCCCCGCTCTGCTACCGGACGGTCCCTGGCACAAATCAGCCCGGGGTGGCAGTCCTCTCTACCGCTGGCGGAAACACTGCCTTTGGGCACTTAGGTGACTCAGTATGCAGCAACCAGCCAGCATCTGGCTTTACTGGGACTTCAGCGGTTCTCACTAGGGCCATTACGAGAACCAGTAAATGGGGGTCTCTTCACGGAGTGGATATTACACAGCAGAGACAATGTATGATCTACAACAGTCTGTGATGTTGCAGAGGGAGATGGAAATCTAATTGGGAATGAATACAAGTTCCAGAAGATTGCTAACCACAGAATTAGCTTTTCATAAAGTTAAAACCCACGAAAATTAAATACTGTATTTCTTGGGGTATGTATGTGGCCCACAGGAAGCAGGAGATTTGGGAGGGCGGTTGCCTCAGGCTGGGGAGGCAGGGGGACGGGATGGAGGAAGAGAGTGCAGGCAGTAACATCAGTGTGTCCGAGATCATGTAGGGTCCATGGGGGTTTCCTACACAAATTGACTTCTAAAAATTAACATCAGAGCTGAGTGTGCGCCACGAAGCGAGGACTGAATTATCCAGTCTCTGAGGTCCAAAGACGGAAGGGAGGGGCTAGGGGCGCCTGGGTGGCTCAGTCGTTAAGCGTCTGCCTTCAGCTCAGGTCATGGTCCCAGGGTCCTGGGATCAAGCCCCGCATCGGGCTCCCTGCTTGGCGGGAAGCCTGCTTCTCCCTCTCCCACGCCCCCTGCTTGTGTTCCCTCTCTTACTGTGTCTCTCTGTCAAATAAATAAATAAAATCTTAAAAAGGGGGGGGTGAGAAAAGGGCTCAGCTCTGCAGTGGAGGGAGCCCCTTCTTCACACATATAAAATGGTAACACTCCCTTCCCTGGACCCCAGTGTCTCACACAGACACTCAAACACTGGAGCTGAAGAGGGGCTTCCAGATTCCCAAAGAAGTCCTGCCAAAAAAATTAACAAAACAGGAGACAACAAATGTTGGCGAGGATGTGGAGAAAGGGGAACCCTCTTACACTGTTGGTGGGAATGCAAGCTGGTGCAGCCACTCTGGAAAACAGTGTGGAGGTTCCTCAAGATGTTAAAAATACAACTACTCTATGACCCAGCAATTGCACTACTAGGTATTTACCCCAAAGACACAGATGTAGTGAAAAGAAGGGCCATATGCACCCCAGTGTTCATAGCAGCAATGTCCGCAATAGCCAAACTGTGGAAAGAGCCGAGATGCCTTTCAACAGATGAATGGATGAAGAAGATGTGGTCCATATATACAGTGGAATATTACTCAGCCATCAGAAAGGATGAATACCCAACTTTTACATCAACATGGATGGGACTGGAGGAGATTATGCTAAGTGAAGTAAGTCAAGCAGGGAGAGATAATTATCGTGGTTTCATCATATGTGGAACATAAGCAATAGCACGGAGGACCATAGGGGAAGGGAGGGAAATCTGAAGGGGGAGACATCAGAGAGGGAGACAAACCATGACAGACTATGGACTCCGAGGTCTCAGAGGGGAGGGGGAGATGGGGTAACAGGGTGATGGGCATTAAGGAGGTGTCACATGTAACTAATGAATCATTGCACACTACATCTGAGACTAACGATGTGCTAGACCGTGGCTAACTGAACATAATAAAAAAATAAAGAAAGAAAAAGTCCTGCCAAATCTTCACACTCCAGCCCTTCCCTTTCCACCCCTCCTTGGTTCAGAGACCCCTCACTTTGGGAACTGGAGGGTCATCTCTGTCTTCATTCCCAAGGTTCACACTTCAACACCGCCAAAGTTGCACCATATCTGTTAGCTACTAATCATATATTTTAACTCAAATGTAAAATAATTTTATGCCTCTTCCCATAGATGAGAACATAGTATCTGTTTACCAAATGATGTGCAGTTCAATATAAAGTCACCGATGCATTCTCTTCTAACACTTAAATGCATTGTCATAATATCTGTATGTTTTATCTACTGTTAACAATTTTAAAATTGAAGCATTCCCAAGTATTTAACTTCTGCAAATTAAAATAACTATAAGCCTGCGGGACGCCTGGGTGGCTCAGCTTGCTAAGCAGCTGCCTTTGGCTCAGGTCATGATCCCGGGGTCCTGGGATTGAGCCCCGCATTGGGCTCTTTGCTCAGCAGGGAGTCTGCTTTTCCCCCTTCCTCTGCTGCTTTTCTGCTCGCTCTCTCTCTCTCTCTCAAATAAATAAATAAAATCTTAAAAAAAAAAATGTAAGCCTAAAAATACAACAGGAACTTGAAAAAGAATTGCTTCTCTCCAAGTTACTAAAGTAGTGAAAGTGTTTCTTTCGGTTACTGAAACACCGACATTACTTTTAAGCCAGGCCCCTGATTGCACAGAATTATTCATATGCTACTTGTAGGTACGTACCCCACCAAGCATGCTACATCCAAGCGCTAAAAATTTTATCCACTCCATTTTGTCTTCGCAAGGATCCAATTGCAACAACGCTCTGAAGTTCTCTATTGGCAGGCACAAAGTTTTCCATTTCTGCTCAAGATCTGCTAATTCCACATACTGCTTGTGGCCACACTGTAGAGAAAACACAGTACGATGAAATTCCTAAGTTTTTAAGTCTATAAGGATATATTTTAAGTTTTAGAAACCCGTGAAATAAGATAATGCTTATGAATATTTAAACATATCCCAAGCGCCCAACCGCATGCAGGGAAAAGATGAACTCTGGTTCACGACATGGTTAGCCCTGGGAAAGCAGGGTGGGAAGGTGTGCAGCGGGAGGAGCGCGAGCAGGGAGGGGGCAGCAAGCTGATATTGGCCTGTTTTACTTCTCAAAAAGAGAGGCCGGGGCGCCTGGGTGGCTCAGTTGGTTAAGCAGCTGCCTTCGGCTCAGGTCATGATCCTGGAGTCCCGGGATCGAGTCCCGCATCGGGCTCCCTGCTCGGCAGGGAGTCTGCTTCTCCCTCTGACCCTCCTCCCTCTCATGCTCTCTGTCTCTCATTCTCTCTCTCTCAAATAAATAAATAAAATCTTTAAAAAAAAAAAAAAAGAGAAAGGCCTGAGACGCAAATACAGCATGATGTTACGACTGAGTAAAACAGGCATACACAGACTGGGTATGGGATTCCCTGCTGTCTGTGCAAAACACTTCACAGCAAAAAATGAGCTTCAGTAAATAAAATAAAAACGTTTAAAATCCAACCCGCTAAAATAAGTCAATCAGAGAAAGACATGTATCATATGACCTCACTGATATGAGGAATTCTTAATCGCAGGAAACAAACTGAGGGTTGCTGGAATGGGGTGGGAGGGATGGGGTGACTGGGTGATAGACACTGGGGAGGGTATGTGCTCTGGTAAGCGCTGTGAATTGTGCAAGACTGTTGAATCTCAGATCTGTACCTCTGAAACAAATACTACAATATATGTTAAGAAAAAAAAAAAGAAGAAGAAGAAGAAGAAGGTAGCGGGAGGGGAAGAATGAAGCGGGGGAAATCGGAGGGGTAGACGAACCATGAGAGACGATGGACTCTGAAAAACACACTGAGGGTTCTAGAGGGGAGGGGGGTGGGAGGTTGGGTTAGCCTGGTGATGGGTATTGAGGAGGGCACGTTCTGCATGGAGCACTGGGTGTTATGCACAAACAATGAATCATGGAACACTACATCTAAAAATAATGATGTAATGTATGGGGATTAACATAACAATAAAAAAATTAAAAAAAAAATCCAACCTGCTAAATGTGTTAACAGTTAAATGGAAGAAACCTTAAAAGTGAAAAGAAGGGCGCCTGGGTGGCTCAGTTGGTTAAGCGACTGCCTTCGGCTCAGGTCATGATCCTGGAGTCCTGGGATCAAGTCCCACATCGGGCTCCCTGCTCAGCGGGGGGTCTGCTTCTCCCTCTGACCCTCTCCCCTCTCGTGCTCTCTGTCTCTCATTCTCTCTCTCAAATAAATAAATAAAATCTTTAAAAAAAAAGTGAAAAGAAATTCCTTCCTTCCATTTTTTAAAATCATCTGTGAAAATTGGTAATGCTTGTATCTGTTAATAGCATTCTATGTGAAAAGTTCTGAGCAATTTTAGCGTGTTTTTCCCCAAGTTACCCCTTCCGATGGTTATTCGTTAGAGAAAACCTTGGAATCATCCTATTTTCAGAAGTCAGTGTACCACAGAAGCATGGTATGTCAAATGTAGAATAGGGACAAATCACTTTAAAGACCAAGGTTATACCACTGAGGTCACCTTTACTAACACGACACGGTCATTAGGAACGCCAAGCCTGACTGGGTGATACCCTCCCGATTAACTGGTTTCTCTAAAAGCAACGTGGTGGGGTGGGTGAGGACGGCCCTCGGTTCCTGGGCGAGGCCATGCCAGGAAGGATCTCGCCCCCGCCCAGGCTCTCTGGACCACACTGCACACCAGACGCCAAAGGGCAGTCTTTTGTTCAGGGGAAGGCGGCAGCAGATTATTTCTTTAGCACATACACAATTTTTACAAGCATATTTCAAGAAGAGACTTGCAGCCCCCATTCGGGAGTTGAATTTCCAGACTTTTAGTCCAGCAGCATCTAGTGTTTTAATTTGGTATTTAAAAGCAATTCTATGGGCGCCTGGGTGGCTCAGTTGGTTAAGCAACTGCCTTCAGCTCAGGTCGTGATCCTGGAGTCCCAGGATCGAGTCCCACATCGGGCTCCCCGCTCAGTGGGGAGTCTGCTTCTCCCTCTGACCCTCTCCCCTCTCATGCTCTCTCTCACTCTCTCTCTCTCAAATAAATAAATAAAATCTTTAAAAAAAATAAAGATAAAAATAAAAGCAATTCTATTTCACTTGCCTACCATCTAATCACGA
Source organism: Mirounga leonina (assembly GCF_011800145.1). Classification (NCBI taxonomy): domain Eukaryota; kingdom Metazoa; phylum Chordata; class Mammalia; order Carnivora; family Phocidae; genus Mirounga; species Mirounga leonina. Next base: position 7,874,147 of record NW_023270865.1, on the reverse strand, counting down.
ATAGCTATTTGGGGTTCTTTAAACTAGAAAAAGGCCACTGAACACAGCAGATTCCTCCTCTGAAGAAATCTGGCAGGTGGGCACCGGGAAAGCTGGCCTCGCAAAGGTGAGCCGGCGAGTCTGCCACATGCCACGCAGCGGCCATGCTGTATCTCGTGAAGCTGACGGAGAGCAGAGACCCCCTCCTACCTGCTTGTGCAAAACTTTCAGGAGTCCTTGAGTCAGGCCTGTGTCTGTTTTCTGAGTGGCCACGGGCATCTCGATTCTGTCCTTGACAGGAAGTGGATCTCCTCTAGACAAAGCTGAAAAATACCTAACAGCAACAGACATCTTTGAAGACTCATCAGTACCCAGAAAACACTGGAATTCACGCGGTTTCTTAAACAAGCCATGAGCGTGACAGTGCCCAGGACACCTCCGGGGACACCAGAGTCCGAGGGCGGGGCTGCAGTCATGGCTCCTCCACTCCGATCCCCAACCTAACCCTCTCTGCATGCCTCAGTTTCTCTGTCTGCGAAGCCAACAATGGCAGGCCCTGTCGTAGGGCTCCTAGGAGTAGTGAGCTCAAGCTGCAACAGGCTAGACATGCTGCTCGGCACCAGGCCATCGGGGGGCTCCTGAAACATGTGCTATTCTTATCAAGCACACGCTAGGAGGAGTCCTGACCTGCTGCCAAAGGAGGTGGGAGGGTTCAGGACCCAGGGTTCAGGACCCAGTGACCCAAGGGCAAGGTCATGGTCCAGTCATTCTACTTTGACAGTTAGTGTTTGGTCTTCCCTTCTCTTGGCCCTGCTGCTTTCCAAGGGGGTTGACTTCAACCATCTCTGTTCAACCCTACAGGGTCTCGGATCAGGGAAGTCACATGTCTGCTCCGCTGGGGACCAACCACTCCACTCCATGACGTCAGATGCCATGCCTCCCCCCTCCCCCTTCACTTTTGCTGCCTGGTATTTTCTTTAGTATTTTTTCCCCTTAATTGTTCCTTTCTGGGATGCAGATATTAGTGCTTATACTCGGGGCTGGGGGGGTATGGAAATAGCTTAGGGCAACAAGTCAGGAGGGGGCACACACCGGCTTCTGGCTGGTGGGGACCAGGAGAGGGTGCCAGGCGTGCTAGAGGTGGCCGGCTGCTGAAGCCACGTCATTCGCCACTCCAATGACTAACACAACAAAAAAGAAACAATATACTCAGGAAAACGAATAGTCTATCATCCACCAGGGCCACAGGCCATCATGTAAAAGATATGAATAATTAGAAACATCTCTGATTATGTAACAAAGATAGCTGTTGATAAATAGATACTTGACAGGCTAAAAGAAATGTTATACCTCATCCCCTTTTCTCTCCCCATCCACATTTTGTTGACTTAACAGTTGGAAGGAAAGTCAAAACAAGGGCAGCAATGTGGGAGATGAAGGTGAACAGGAAGATCTAAGGTGACAGGGAGGGGGCATGGGGGCATAGTTTTGCCATATTTTTCCTAATTAGGGTTTTCACTTATTCCGGGGACTTTATTCCTTCCTCCCCCTCACCGATCAAACCACAGCGTCTAAAGCAGTGGTTCCCAACAATTCTCCCACCCCCCTCCCCAGGAAGGCACTGGCAATTTCTGGAGACATTTTTGGTTGTCTCCAGAGGGGATGGATGGTGCCTCTAGTGGGTACAGGTCAGGATGCTGCTAAGGGTCCTATTACGCCCAGACACCCCCACACTGCCACCTTTCCCCCGTACACCCCCCCAAGCAATGATCCTGTCCAAAGTGTCAGGAGTGCCAAGGCTGAGAAAGCCTGCATTAGGGGCGAGCCCCCTGGTGCTAATCCCCTGGAGGCGTGTGTGAGCGGGGACCAGTTCTCACTCCAGTCACATGCACGAGGCACTGGTGACAGACCCTAGCTGCGGCATGACTAGCGAGGCTGACTCATCTCCACCACCTGAAAGCCTCCTCTGTGAAGAGGTTAACCTGAATGCCTCCTGCCTTCTTCCACAGCAGGTACCTTCCTGTGATTCCTGGTTCTCTGCTTTGTCTTTAGCTTTTTTTTTTTTTTCTTCTTGTCACCGCCCCTTTGTTGGTATGCTAGTCTTCTTCCCGGAATGCCCTTGCCTTGTCTTAACCTCAAAGACCAATGTGCCCTCTTCTGAGCAACATCCCTCCCTAACAGATTCTCCTTTGTGACAGCTGGGACACATCGGAGCCCATTTCACATACACTGCTTAGTGAATAAAGCTTGCTTTTTCTCCTAAACCCCAAAATTGTTCTTGAGAGAAATTAAGTGCATGGAACATCCTGAAAGTGCTCAATTACGCCTTTTAAATTAAAGTGAAGCTTAAGTTAAAATAATTTAATGTCCCGAGGAAAAAAAATGATTCAATCTTGGAATGTTCTGTTGACTACAAATAAACTCTCGTGTGTCCCATCTTTTATTGATGCTTGGATGATGGTTAAAAACAGAGGCCGTAATTTTTTCGGCAAGAACCTTGAGAGAATCTTTCAGAAGCAACTGACAGAAGTGTCTGTCACAAGACAAAGCACTGGATTAATAGGTAGCCTTGTGTGGTGGGCTCAGTAAGGGCCCCAAAGACACCCAGGTCCTAATCCTGGAATCTGTGGATCTTATTTTGCATGGTGTCAGGGACTTTGTAGATGGGAGAGAGGATTCTGAGATGGGAAAATTATCCTGAATTATCTTGATGGGTCCTAAATGCAATCACAAGCGTCCTTGGAAGAGGGAGGCAGAGAGAGAGAGACTTGAAGATGCCACACCACTGGCCTTAAAGATGGAGGAAGAGAACATGAGCCAAAGAATACAAGGAAGGAATGCAGCTCCAGAAGATGGAAAAGGCAAGCAAGGGATTGAAGTCTCCCTAAAGCCTCTGGAGAGAAGGCCTGACAACTCGACTTTAGCTAGGTGAAACTGATTTTGGACTTTTGGTCTCCAGAAACGTAAAGAGAATGCATGCCTGTTGTTTTAATTCATCAAATTCTGTAGTTGTTATAGTTGCCACAGGAAAGTAATTCACCTTGGTTATACAGTTTAGAGAAGGTCAGTGAAATCTGACATGCTAGTTACTACAACATTTAATTTTTTTTAAGATTTTATTTATTTATTTGACAGAGTGTGTGTGTGCAAGCAGGGGGAGCGCCAGGCAGAAGGAGAGGGAGAAGCAGGCTCCCTGCTGAGCAGGGAGCCCGATGTGGGGCTCGATCCCAGGACCCTGGGATCATGACCAGAGCTGAAGGCAGACGCTTATCCGATTGAGCCACCCAGGTGTCCCAAAACACTTAATTTTATACTGGCTCTTGTGATCATAAAATTGAGTTTCTAACTCTGTCTACTGAAAAGGGACAAAGAGCTTTCCTTTCAAAACGAAATGGGGTTTATTTTAATGGTTCTAAAGTCTGTTAACTTTGTAACCTTAAAATTATGAATGCCTGTTCCTGAAAATAGGATGTTTGTTGCAAGAAACAGTGAAGGCTCATTTGCCTTCAGTGAACTAAGCTGAGCAAAGTTTAACCTTATAGCGGCCTTGGGATAATTACCCCAATAGGACCTCCGTTGCTTTGGTTCTAATAAACTCAACCAGATACCGAACCCTGGGAGGATTCTCTAGGATGAGGAATTCAGCCTTGCAAGATTCCTTACAAAAGTCATTTCACAGGGCGCCTGGGTGGCTCGGTTGGTTAAGCAACTGCCTTCGGCTCAGGTCATGGTCCCAGGGTCCTGGGATCCAGCCCCACATCGGCTTCCTGCTCCGCGGGAAACCTGCTTCTCCCTCTCCCTCCGCCTGCCACTCCCCCTGCTTGTGCTCGCTCTCACTGTCAAATAAATAAATACAATCTTTAAAAAAAATCATTTTACAAATAAAATAAAGGGACTGCAGTAGTTCGATTTTGTAACACAATGCAGAAACGTTTTGCCCAGTGCAACTGCGTTGTAAGTATTAGTCTGAGTAAAGACCACTCTCCAACAATGGAGCTGTCATTACTTGTGGGGAAGTGAACACTTTGCAGTGATTCCTGGGAAGGTCAATCGACCACGATGCCTCCTAGACAGACACGCAGGTGGACACCGCCAGTGCGTCGGAGCAGTGCTCCAGGTGTCCAGGTGCGGGGGCAGGAGCGCGAGCCGTCTCGCGGAGCGGCCGGCCACCCCAGGCGCTTACCCCGCGGACCACTGCAGCACGTCGGCGGGCTGCGTGCGGATCGCAGCCTTGGTGAACTGCTTCAGGATGTCCGGCAGCTCCGGGGGAATGCGGATCTGCTGCGCGCAGAACATGGTATCGGGAAGCGGCATCGCTCTCCGCAGGCCGGGACGAGGCTGGGAAGAATCAAGGTGTGCTGCGGGGAGCGGGGGACGGGCCGGTGAGCCTCGGGGCGCGGGCGCCCCCGAAGGGCCGGGCCGCCCTGCCTCCCCCGGATTTGGAGCCTGGAGGGGGACCGGGGTCTGTGGCGGGGCCGGGCTTGGGCGGGCTAAGAGGCCGGCTTCGCGAGGTCCGGGCGGCCGGCCGGGGCTCTCACCCGCTGCTCCTCGGGCTCTTCGGAAAGTGAGGGCCAACTGCCCCTTCTAGCGACAGCCGGGAAGCGCCCCCCGCAGCAATGGTTTCACAGAGGTATCCCAGCAACCGCGACGCCTGACGGCCCCGCCTCCTGGCTCCGCGCAGGCGCACACGCCTCGGGCCCGGCCGGGCCGTCGCAGGCGCGGGCCTGGGAGGCGGCGCTTGCGCAGGTGGGGCTCCGGCCCCTTTTTGCCGCTGACTGGCAGTTACGGGCGGCAGGAGCTGAATGTTTCACCTAGAAAAGGACCTTTTGATCGATTTCCCACTGCCCAATGTGAAGGGCGAATTCACGAAGGACCCCCCTCCCCCACTTCCCCTTGCTCTGGCTACGTGAAGCTTAAGGACGAGATGACTCTCGTCCTCGGTAGGAAGCCGTTACAATCATGCGGTCTGGTCGGGGCAGGGAGCACGAGCCCCGCCCACTCCCCCCGCCCCCGCAAGAAGGACCCTGGCCCTCCTTCCTCCACGGCCTCGCTCATCCTGCCCGAGCCCCTGTCTATGCAGCCAACCGTCCCGGTCTCCAGACCTTCACACATGGCTGTTCTCATTGCCCATTCGTTCTTCCGATATAAGAGCCCCTCAAGAGTTTAGAGAGTGGGCGATTTTCAGCTCAAGGAAGATTCTGTTTAACTTGTTTTCCTAAGCGAGACAGAATGGTTGAGCCTGGTTGGGTCTAGAAAACATAGGGCGCGTCTTCGGATGCAGTAGCTATGGGTCGAAGGGCAGGAGAACTGCTCCGTTCTGGTGAATCCAGGGCAGCGTACAAGGTGTGAATCATAGCTGCGGCTACCCTCAAACCCACTCTGAATGAATGAAGCCCTAAAGCCCGCCTTCCCCTGCTCACCTCCGGCCAGGAAGATGGAGAACGAGAATGAGCTATTGCCAGGAGGAGTCAATGACAAGCCCTTCCTCCTGCCCTAGAGGCATCACCCCCAACCGTGACTCCAAATTAACAGCACGTGCAAATTAACAGCACTAGCAAAAACTGAAAACAGTCACTATTTAATGTTGATACAGTATGGGAAAACAAGGAATCTCATACAGTGATGAGAGAGTATTAATTAGTACATTTTGGGGGCCATTTGGCACTATATTTTGATGACTTAGCAATCGACAGATTTATCCTACAGAAGTACTAGCCTGAGTATATAAAGTAATGTGGACAAAAATGTTTACTAAAGCACACAGTAAAATGGGTAAACTGTCTTTTAGAAAACTTAAATCATAATCGTATCCACACAACAGAATACAATTCAGCCAGAATTTTAAAATGAGGTAGCTACTTAAGTATTGACATAAAAAGATGTTCATGAAATATAAAGAGAAAAAAAAGCACCCCATAGAGCAGAGTCTGTGATAATAGGAGTTGAATGTACATTTGCCCATAGCACATTCTGGAAGCAAACACTAAACTCCTGACAGGGGTTACCTCTGAAAATTGGCACATAGCTTTCAAGTTTTATTTTAACCATATACACATTATTTTTATTCTGATTCATCCATTTATTTACTCGAGTATTGAATGCTAAATATGTCCCAAGAACTGTTCTGAAATATAGTAGTAATCCCCAAATAGTTTTAAAAAAATCTCTGAAGCTTCAGTTCAAGTGGGGTAAAACATACAAATATAAATAAGACAGGAAAACCATGTGATGTGTTAATACATACGAGAGATAAAACACAGCAGAAGAGTCAGGAATGCCCCAGTAGCTGCAATTTTAGGAATGACACTTCAGTAAAAAATGAAGAGCTTGGGGAGAGCCTAGATGAAGAACATTAAGGCACAGCAAGCAGCAAGTGCAAAGGCCCTGAGGTTTGACCTGTTCTGGAAGCAAGGAGGCTGCCAGGAGCACAGTGAGCACAGGGGGCCTTAAGGCAACTGTGAACTTGGGACTCTGAGTGTGATAGCTCTCTGAGTAGAGAACTAATGTGATCTTAGATCTGAACATGATCATTCTGGATTCCGTGCTGAAAATAAATGGAAGAGAGACAAGAGAGTGTGGGCAGAGGCCGGGAGCTCAGGAGAAACTGCAGTGACCCGGGCAGGAGAAGGAGGGTGGTGCTCTGTACCAGGATGGTAGCAGTAGAGGTGGTGCAATGTAGCCAGAATCCGATTCATTTTTGAAGACTTGCTGTCCAATTGTATGTGAAGGTTGGGAGAGAAACAAGGGTCAACGGTATTACCAACATTCTTTGTTTAGCGATTTTCATCCAACTGCTTACCAACTGAAATGGGGACGTTTGAGAAAATAGATTTGGGGTAGGGGCATCATGAGTTGTGTTTTGGACCGAAGTTTGAGATGTCTGAAAGAGTCCACATAGGTGCACAGACATGTCTGGAGTAAGTATGTGAGTGATCCGCATACAGATGGCCTTTAAAACCACGGGAGTTGAGTGAGATCACCAAGTCAATGGGTGTAGGTAGAACTGAGGTCCCAGCTGAGCTGGGCTGACAAGATAGGGTCAGTGACGGAGTTTGGAAAGGAGAATCCAGACAGGCAGGAGGAAAATGAGGGCAACGCTGCGTCCTGACAACCAGGAAAATGGTTTCACTGGAAAGAGGAACCAACCATTTCAGGTGAGAGCTGAGAAGGAACCACATCATTTAGTGGTGGCCATTCGCGACCTTCACAGGAGCAATTCCAGTGGAAAAGTGCAGCAAACATCTGATTGTAGCAGGGCTGGAAAAGGAGAGGAAAAATTGGAAAGAGTGAGTAGAGATAGCTGTTTGAAGGGCTTTGCTGGAAAGGAACGTGAAATGGAGCAGTTGAAGGAGTTAGTGGGGTGATTTTTCTTGTGGAAGAGATGATACAACATCTGAATGATGGGAATGACCCACCACCACTTATGAGGGAGAGGGAGAACTGCAGAGCAGTGCCTCGAGCAGGTGAGTACTGTGATCTAGTGAGCCCGTGCAGGGTGGGGGGACCCAGGGATTGCACGTGGGCCCGGGGGCAGTGTGCATACGGGGCACGCACGCTGGAGGGGACGTGTGCAGCCTGCACAGCCTGGGGAGCATATGGGCGCAGGTGCAGGTAAGACAGTAAATTGACAATGTGAATTTGTGAAGACTTGTTCTGATTGCTTCTGTCTTCTCGGTGAAATAGAAATGAAAAGTCATCAGCCAAAAGAGAGAGAAGAAAGGTATGAAATGACCCCTTAGAGAACATATATGAACACTGGTTATTACTTTTTGAGACTGAGATGTAATTAACATGCAATGAATTGCACAAATGTAAAATGTACAATTTAAGTTTTAGCATATGTATACATGTCAAACCAGAAGCACATCAAGATAACAAACACATCATCCCATTTCTTGATGCCCCTCTGAAGTCCCTCCAAGCCCCTCCCCACCGATCTGTAGGTCTGCTTTCACTCAGCATTGAGACTTGTCCATGCTGTGTATATCAAATTAATTGTTTAAATTGCTGAGCGGTATCTCATTGCATGGATGGTCACTTATCTATTTACCTGTTGATAGGCCTGTGGATTTCCAAGCCTGTTTCCAGCCTTGAGCTATTACAAATAAAGCTACTAGGAATGTTCATGTATGAGTCATCATATGGACTTACTTTTTGCTTGGTCAATAACTAGGATTGCTAAGTACTTATTGTAAATGTTTTCAGAACTGCCCAACTATTTCGCAAAGTAGTTATACCACTTTGCTTTCATACGTAAAAAGAGAGATTTCAAAAAGATTAAACCGTATAAAGCAGTGTAAAGGGGACTTGCTATCCCCAGGCTCCTGGTTGTCGCTGAGTGAGGCACACCGCAGGAGGCTGGAGCAGGCCTGGGGCACGGCCGAGCACACTACAGAGTGCCCAGGGGGACCCTGCTCTGCATTCCTCAGGGCATGCTAGTCATACCTGGACTAGAACCTTCTGCTCGTTTTTCTGGCCCTTTCCACTCTAAGGGGCTCCTTGAAGGCAGACACCATACAGCGATTCAACTGTAGTGCTCAGTACAGTGTGGGAAGGAAAATAGACACCAAAGCCAGAACACTGTGGGAGGAGGAGGGGAAAGAGTTACCTCCTCAGACCTTAATCCACTTACGCCATCAGTGTTCTGTTGGCAACAAGAGGGGCTCTACAGCGCGGGGTATGAGGGGCATTACCGGTTACTTTCTGAGATCCACCATGCAATTTCCTTTGCTGTGAAACTTCAACCTCACAGATTACAGATGCCCTGTGGTTCAAAGAGCATTTCTCCTACCACTGCTGCATTGAAAATAAAAATGCACTTGATTAAAAAGAAATTTTAATAAAGTTTTGAACCTAGAAACAGAAGGATCTGTTCACATGGGGCTTCATGCAATTCCTTCCTTTTTCTCTGAGACTTACAGTCAACTACATAAAATGGACTTGACTAGTTTTACTCCAAGTATCCACTTAAAGAGAAAACCTGGTGAGGCTTTGGCACATGGATCCTGTAACCAGGTGCTGAAGTGGGTAGCATCTTGCCTGCAGCTTGAGAAGAGGGCCTTCACTATTCCCAGTGATGCTGGTCTATTAGTACAGTGAGGGGGCAAAGGGGAAGGGATGTGTTCTCTGCAACTCTACTTTAGAACTTAGAACAGAAGAGAGGAACTATAATCACATGTAACTTCTTTTTCTATGTAACTATATTAAAAAATACCTAGATCATCTATCTATGCCGATTAATAATGCACATTTCTGTAATTCTGAAGCAATCTTACAATGAAAAAAAAAAAACAAAAAAACTAGGCTACAACTAACATTCACTTTATTCAATTTTGTTCTCTTGACTTAGAAGGCAACAAACCACCACATAAAAAAGGGAGCATTTTAGAATATATACACATAAAATTGGTCTGGGTATCTAAGGTGTTTGCTTTAATAGAAAATTGATGTCCCAAATAACTACATGTTCTATTTACCCTCTAAGACAATCATTCCTAGGCCTTACACAGTCATTACATTTCCATTACGGTACTACTTTACTCTCATGACAGAACGAGGCACTCATACAAAACAGATGGGAATGAAAACAGATATACACTGTCCTAACTTTATTGTATCCATGCCAAACATATTGCTAGAGGTTTGAATGAAACCCTTACCTAAAGTGGTTGCTTTTAAAAATGACACAGGGCAGTAAGAGGGAGAGAAGGAAACGTGCCCAAATTAATAAGGAGATACAGACAGCCCGAGGGAGTTAGAGAATCTCCACAAATGAGGTTTTTAATAATACTTTGGTGGCAAGACATTTTACTTTTGTCTCTTCTTGATGGGAACTGAGTAGGCAACATTCTAAAGGAGTCTTTTAAACATAATCATTTCATTTTACAATGTATAAAACTGGTCATTAGAGCTTAAAATACTCAATCCTGAAAGTGAGAAGAATAGGTAGCTAACTTGTGAAGTTGAAAAAAGTGCCAGTGTTCTTAAGACTGGCGCTACATTCTCGTGTGTGTGCGCACACGCACGTGTGTTGGGGGGGTGTAAACACAATACAATGGAGAAATGTCCACTGCTTCTTTGTTTTAAAAAGTCATGAATTCAACCTAAATTCAAGAGTTACATTTTAATAATAGCATTTGCCAATACAGAAATGACATCTCTAAGACCAAATCATTTAAGAAAAAGTTATTCTCTATTACTTGAATAAGGGAAAGAAAAAAACACAAGAATCCACAGTAATAACAGCTATATTAGATGTTGAAATAAAAAATTACTTTTTGTTTACATCTGGAATTGAGATGTCCAATTTCCACTGTTTCTCCAGCAAACAGGAAAAAAATCACCTAAAAACATGGAACTTTAAGGCTAGCTATACATAAACTTCACATTGGCATTTTCTTCAGTTTTCACCTCAACTATTAGTATTTAGTAGTTTAAAAATCAAACATAATTTGCTAATAAGGAACAACTGCACACTTCATACTATGACCATTTGATAAGTGGTCATGTGAAACTAACTCCCAAATGTTGATTTGTCTTCAATTTATAAAGTTAAAAATAAAGCAAAAAGGTCCTTCCTAATTAACTTCCTTGAAGACATGTAAAATGAAGCAAAACTATGTTTTTGTTTTTGTTTTTTTTTATTCATGAGAGAGAGAGAGAGAGAGAGAGAGAAGCAGGCTCCCAAGGAGCAGGGAGCCCGATGCGGGACTCGATCCCAGGACCCTGGGATCATGACCTGAGCTGAAGGCAGACGCTTAACCATCTGAGCCACCCAGGCGCCCCAAAACTATGCTATTTTATATAAAAAAAAAATCTACAGGAAGAAGGGCAGCAATACTAGGACTTTCTGAACTAGAGGTTTCAAATGTTTATAAGACTGTTGGTTAATAATAAAATCCTGATGCTACCCATGTAAATATTATGCCAGCAAATGCTTTCCTTACGGAAGTATTCATCTGATCGAAAAGAGGACAAAGCACAACTGAAAACCAAGAGGAAATCCTTAAGTACAACAAGATAAAGTTATCACCAGTGAAATGGAGGGCAACTTTTGGCCATTCATACACATTCATATATAAGTTTGGTTTGGGTTTTTTTTTGTTTGTTTTTGTTTTTTTTACAAAATATCTGGTAAGATTCATTTAAAATTCTGTAGAATAACAATTTTTAATCTTTTATGGTATCTGCCTAGAGCTCTTCCTGGTAAAACAGATAAATGTGTTCCAATGACTTTATATCAAGATCTACAAATTCTCTGAAAAATTAAAAAAGAAATTTAAATTAATATAATCAAGTTATGTGACCAATTGATAATATTTTTCTCCCAAAGAGAACAATTTATATAGAAACACACCACAACAGGTGGCATTACATTTTAAAATGCTCTTAATTTTTTAAAGTAGGACTAAATTTCTAAGTAAAGGTAGGGTTAGCAAAGACCTTATTTCAGATTACAAGAGAAAGGACTGCTACAAAGTGCCAAGAAGTGTAACACTGAACCGTAAGTCAAGCTTTTTTTTTTTTTTGATACTGATGTTTTAAAATATATTTTTAAAGTAAAGTAATCACCACACTTTGGGAAAAATTGTTGAAATATAAAACAACCAGAACATGTTTGTTTTGGTAGCTGATGTTTGGCTGACTTTAATATTTAAAAAATCTTCAGATTAGACTCTATACATTTTAATACTATACGGAAACTCTTTAAGAGTTCCTGAAGACCTATGCTGTCCATTTTTCTCTGAGAATTTCTAGGTTATTATTCAAAAGCAAACACCACCCTTACAATATACCATTACCATTAAATACTTGGATCATGTGCCCAACTGTTCTATTTCTCTAACCTCCTTACTTGAAGCTTTGGTTATAAGGGGAAACCAGATTTATAAGTATTCAGTTTTCTGAGATTTTACAACACATTTCCAATGAAATACATTCTTCACTCCTATGTTAAAAGGCCAGCTCAAGCCAGCTTCCTTCTGGACAACTACAATCAAATTGGTTTTATTTGTAGTTCAATTCTGTAAATAAAAAGCTCTGGCAACTTTGGGATTTACTCATGGAAAACTAGGAAAAATGTACTCCCTAATCCTCACCCAACGGTGCACTAACCAGCAGTACCAGGTGTTCTAACCAGTCTTCTCTAATGCTGCTGGTCTAAGACCACAAACCATATCTACATTTAAGAAACATCTCCGTGTGTTCTAATTCCAGTATGATGCATTGTTGGTGATGTTATTTTATAAGACTTGTGATCCTGCATGACTTCTGGCCACTGCTGCCAAAAAGGAAAAAAAGACAGCTGTGTATGGAAAAGGGGGGCTGGAGGGAACTAATGAAAATGTTCTTGTGGACTTGTTTTCTCTAAACATAGACATGCCCCTAACAAGCACAAAATCCCAACCCCTAATGCTGATCACTTGGAATATTAAATTATCAAAATTAAAAATAATTTCCTCACCTAGCACAAGATACTATACAATATTATAAACACAGACATGTGAAAAAAAATCAAGCAGTAGAAAATGTACAACAGCTTTGGTGCTATACAAAATAACTTCCAAAAACGATTGACAGTGAAGCACAGAGTTCATGTTCTCTTACCACAAACACTCCACTGCTGATTTCTACTTGTTTCCTTTCAAGTTCTTGGTGAGGTCTGAACAGCCAAGAAAGACAGAATGTACAGTTTACTTAATACGAACCGCTAGGAACACCATGATACTTGCGCTCCAAAAGACGTCATTAAAAAGTCTTGCCTTTGCACTATGGCTCTGTGGCACGTTTCCTGTCAAGATCACAGCAGGTCCAAAATAAAGTGACAACTAGATTTAATAAATTAATATACATTTTGTTTAAAGATGTACAATGCACATTCTGTTTAATCCAAGGTTTTAGGGTATCCAGGAACTTCTATTTACACATGTACAGATCTCAGACAGCTATGATGTCGGAAGATGCAGGAAGGGCAGCAGAGCCTTGCACTGCTGCTCTCTGAATGCTGAGAACACAAGTCAAATACAGTTAACTTAAAAACAATGCTGAGAGATCACCGGGAAAAATCTCCAAAGAGAGAAGTCCACAAAAAAGGACACGTAAAGGCAAGGGGAAGGTCAAGGTAGTTGAGACAACCACTTTATTCTTGGGACGACTGTGGAGGTGGCGGAGATGTGCCTTGTTTGCCAGATTTCCGTTCATAATTCACGAGGCGTTGGCCCACAAGGTATCTAGGTTGTAAAAACAGGGTGGTTACTCTTACATGATCTTACATACTTAAACATTCTTCCTAAGAGCAGCCAGTGATACAGTTTTTAAATGCAAATCAGATCATTCCCACTTAAAACCCTGCAATGGTTAGATCGGTAGAAGGGAGCTCGAGAATGACCACCTGGCAAGAGGCGCACAAGCAGGCACCTCACAGGGAGTTGCAGGCCAGTGGGAAAACAGGAGAATGGCAGATGTTGGAAGGTCTCAGATGCTGGGCAATGGAGCATGTGCTCTGGTCCATATGTCAGGGGTTCTCACAAACTCACACACTTGGGAGGTAAGGCACAGTAAGCTTTTTCAGGGGATTTCTCTGGTAAAGATATTTTATAAAACAGCTTAGTGGACAGATCCGAAGAAAAACAGACTAGAATTATGGCCTTCAGAAAGCTAAGTAGGGAGGCAAGTGGACCGGAAAACCTCTAGCTCTAGAGAAAAGGAGAAATCAAAGGGCAAAGTTTTCAATGAGGTCAAAGGGGAAATGGCAGAGAGGTGAGTGAATGCAAGGAACAGAAGGCAGGAGGTTGTGGCCCAAGAACAGAGCACTGTGTGTTCCTAACTCACATGTTATGATGAGAGGGAGGAAAGGGCCAAGGATAGAGCCGCTGCAGAATTAGAAACAGAAGTGACCATGCTGGAATGACAAGATGTCACATCCCCAGGACGACAGCAGTCTTTTGTGGAGAAGCAGTGGTGTGCCTCACTAAATGGGGGGATTGGCCTGCAGGTTGACCCTCGGAGGACAGTGGCTGACCAAGCTGAGGATGTCGCAAAGAGCTCCAGGAGGCCGGGGTGACAGATGCCCATTTGGAGTCAGCACTGCAGACTAAGGAGTGGCCTGTAAGTCCTTAGCCACCTGTGCAAGCAGGGGAGAGTGAAGCCAGCCCGTGACAGGGTGGCCCGGGAGCTGGGTCTTTGAGACCCAGTTTACTCATCAATAAAGTAAGAACAACAGTACCATGTCCCATGATCACTGTAAGAAACAGAAAGCATACAAAGGCCATGGCAACAAAGGCCTGGCATGTGCTAAAGACTCAGGGTAGAAACTTTCACCATTACTTTTTCTTTTTCTTTTTTTTTTTTTTTTTGACCATTACTTTTTCTACCTTGACTTTCACCTACCACTTTTCCGCTAATAAATACTAGCCTAATGAGGTATTTTGGCAGTTTATGCCAAGTAGCTTAATGTGTCACTTTTTAAAACATTTCACTAATCCTACGGTTTCTTCATCCATGATCCCACTGTTTAATACTTTGTCTTCCCAATTCTTTTCTAAAAGTTTACGACTCCTTTCCACACTGTTCCCCAACTAACAAGTGGATTTTTAAACTGTGAGAATTTTGTAAGTGTTTTAAACAATGACAACTGAATTGACTCTAATGTAATACACACAGGTCTACCTGACATACACGTCATCACAAAACATACCAAGTCACGTCAAGCGGTTAGCATTACAGCAATGAAAAGCATAGAAAGAAATGGTGTGAGTTAACTTGCCCAGGACCAAAAAGTAACTCAGTGGCAGAAAAAGGAGACTCTGAACACATCCCCCACTTTTCCTAATGCCCCAGCACCCTCTCGTGCCCTGGCCGGCCCCACGCACACCCCACGCTCAAATACTGCTAGAGAACAGGTAAACAACAGCACCCAAGATGGGGCCTCTAGGGAGCCTGCACTTCAACAGTTTTCTACAGGAAGGAACAAATGGGGAGAGAGAAAAGAGTACACTGCGCTGCGGAAAGTGACAAATAAGAAAGGCTGGGAGGGGGGTGAGAAAGGACACCGGGGCAGCTGAGCAGGGGAGCAGGCCGGGGCACAAGCATTCAAGAAGAAAGCAGCAAAAGCCGAGGCCGTGTCTCGTTTGCTTTCTGCCTGCAGAACTTACTCGTCATCCTAAACAAGCAAAGTGACACGAACTGACATTCGTCACTGACATCCCCCCTTCTGTTCTTTCTTGGTGGACAGAATTTTCTACTCTGACCGCTGAAGTGTACTTGTCCTTTTACTGCCAGCAAATGCTTTGGAGAAGCCTTGAACATCCTGAATTTCATTCTTAAAAATATTACTCTTAAGAATCCTCAGAGTAAATAAGGTGACCATATATTCTGCTGTCTAAACTGAGACACTCACAAATAAACGGGGGTATTGTTAACAAGGACACAAGATGGCACGTGTACACTGGGACTTTCCAGGCAAACCCGGATGGAGAGTTATAAACTCCCCTTCCCTGCTGGACACCACTAAACCAGAAGAGGACTCAGCTTTCTGTCAGAACACGGAAGGTCAGAGGGCGATTATCCCCGGAAGGTGTTTCCCTTGGCCGCTGTCAGTCTCTCACTGAGGTCAGGTCACAGTGTCCCCCAAACAGAGGCCCTACAATACTTCTGCAGGGGCCTCACAGCCTCCCTCAGCAATGATCAGAGTAACCCAGTGGTCCCCTGCTGGCAGGCAGGGCTGAGGCAGGTTGAGTCCTCATGCAGGCTTCTTATTTTTATCCAAAACTATTTAATATATTGTCAGACCAAAACATTTGGAAACAGACTAAAAACTATTTGGAACGGGCATTAAAAAGTCTTCCTCCCCCTTCCTAGTTTCTCCCAGTCTTTTCATCTCCATAAATGATAACTATGTATTCCCAGTTGCTTGGCCCAACTGAGTCCTTGATAATGCTTTCTTCACACTCAACATCCAATCTGTTAGTGAATCCTATTAATTCTACCTCAAAATATATCCAGAATCTGAGCACTCTTCCCAATGATGACTTATATTAGAAAGAAAAATTAAAAAATGAGACATCTTAAGCTAGATGAATGGAAGTCTAGACTTACTTGTCATTTTTAATGTGTTCATAAAGGCGCTTGAACTGGCGGACCTGGAAGGACAAGATCCCCATCAATACCACAACCATCAGTAAAAATGGATAAATTCGCCGGTGGACCAAGTTTTGCATTTCCGCAGTAACACCTGTAAAACCAAAAAAGAAAAACTCTAAGTGTATGTGGAAGGACAGGGAAACGAAATTATGTTCTTCCCCTAGGAAGAAGGGACTGGTGGTGCTCAATTAAAACTGAAACTCGTGTGTGAAATGGAACGAGGCCTGGAGTGAGGCCAGAACGCAGCGGTCCCAGAGAGAGGAGCCTCGTGAACCACGCCAAGGGGCGGGACCGTGCTTTCAAGGCCACGCAGGAACCAACAAGAGGATGTTCACTAACGAGGAACAGTGAGAGTCGTTCAAAAGAAAGGTCATTGTGGAGAGTGAATCAGTGGCGGAGGCTTCAAACTAGGGAAACCACGTAGGAGGCCACTGCAGTTACGGTGAGAGCCATGGGGAAAGGTGCCGGATTAGAGAATGGATTCGGGAGGCTAGGTCAGCGGGACTTGGGGACCATTTGAGTAAGGAAGGCAGAGAGACTCAGGTGACACAGATGACCTACAAGGTTTCTGACTCATGCAGCCTGTTGGGTAACACTAGTCACTGAGAGGGGGAACTCAGGAGGAAAAGATTTGGAGGGGAAAACTTTGTGCTTATCATTCTGAACATATGCTGGGTTTAAGGTCCTGTGAGGACTCTTCAGCACACAATTGATAATATCTAGTTGATGAAGCATCACTAAATACCAGCCCCTCTTTGCTTTTCCTTTTATGGTAAAGAACGTTTTGAAAATTAAATATAACAACATTTTTCCTTGATTTTACAAGTATGGGATCGCAGCACTTCTAGTCAGGAGACAACCTGAAGGAAATCTGTTCCTATTTTGGGGACAGTGTAAATGTTAATACTTTCTCACCTAGAGAAAAAAACTATACCAAGGAGCTTTATGATTCTCCAAATCTTGCCCTAAGTTGCAAGTCTAAGAAAAATAGTCTTCTGAAATCACTGTTTTAGCTAGATTTATATTTACAACTTAATCATATGGAGCCAGACGGCCTATGATACTGGAAGTGACACTAATATAGTGGTGTTCATAAAGGTGCTCTCTTCAGCTCCCCAGCCAGCATTACCCACCTAGTAAAGGAACAACGCCGGACGCTATGACGTAAGGTACACACAGGGAAAGCAAGAGCACAGAGATCACTGGCGCTGCCAGTTTACGAATGATATAGTGAAGGTCAATGTTCCGGATGCCATTTGCATAAACCTGAAACATGAGGGAGAAAATCAGAACAAGGATACATGACAAATTCCTCCAATTAACAGAGCAATCTCTACTGAATCCAAGCCACAGGGAGTTAAATTTATTGGTTATTTTTCCCAAAGTCAAGACAAATTTTGAACACCAACCTAAGTATGGTGCTCACAAGTTTTTACAGAAATGCACTTACTTCCTTACACTTTGTAGTTAACTCTGCTGAGGGATAAAATAAGACACCAATCGAGAATCCTGACTACACTAGCCTTGCACCATACAATGCCAGACACATCCAATAACGTTAGATGAAGACCACATAACCTGAAACAACGGCACACACATCTTATGTGAGTGATCTGTATTATTACTCAAAATTGCATTCATTTCATCTGAATATAAGAAAACATTATCAACAGGAAACATGTTCCCGAAAAGCCTGTATAAATGAAATTTTGACAAATCAAAGGTATTTTATATAAAAATTTAATATGAAAGAATTCTACAGTGAATTTTTTTTTTACTTCAAGAATTTCTACAATATTTTCATCATATTCAGAAAGTTCTAATGAATAGTACTTCAGGGGAAAGAACGAATGGAAGTGGGAAAACTTTGGGAATAACGGAAAATAAAGATGGTGTGAAGAGGGGGACAGAACAGAACACTGTTCCTGTTTTCTCCCCAGCACTTGAACTTGTGGCCCCAGCAGAGTACCCTGCAATTCAACCCAATCCCTCAGGAATGGGCCAGAGCATTCAGATGTGCATCACAATAGGCTTAACCCTCCAAAGGCATGCTTCCAATCCAAAGAAACCTATTTAACCCAAATGCATTTAAATCAATGCAACAAGGCACCCCAGTGTTTCTCAAACCTTTTACTCAAACTTACACATATGTAAGAGAAAAGGCGGCGTCAGAGAGCAAAATATTAAAAAGATCAACAATGTTTCACAGCCTCCAACTGTGATTAAACCCTTATTCTTCACACTCCTTTGCAAGGGCCAGAGTCTCACCTGGAGACTCCACAGTGGAGAGATGCACGTGAACATACAGCAACTCCCTGGCTCACCCTACCTCCAGAAATCTCTGGGTTCAGGAATTTTTTTTGACAATTTTCTTGTGCATACTGAGCTGAGAACTACTGTCTTTATTTCCTATACATCAAAAGGAGATGTACCTTTACTGCTACAGAACTGTAACACCTAATTTATTTGGCACTAACCTAAGGATAAGAGTGTTGCCCACAAGTACATTTTCTAGACAATTAAAACTTAAAGAAGTATGTATCAAAATCTGTTATGTTAGTTATTTTAGATAGAAATCTTCCTGAAGTGAATTATCGTAATTCCCAGCCTATTATCAGAGTACAGAAGCACAATCTACTTTTTTCAAGGTTATCACCACAATGATCAAGTTATCTGACAGTTCCAACAACAGAATAATAGTCTTAGGTGCTATGCAGCTAGAATATTCCCAAACAGCTTTGCTTTTTCTTAAATTAAGATACGTGTTTTTATTTTTTATTTTTACTATTTTTTAAGGCTCTGGGATATATATATTTTTAAGTTTTTATTTTAATTATAGTTAATAACATACAATGTTTTATTAGTTTCAGATGTACAGTTTCAGCTTTACTTTATCAATCTATTTTTTCCTGCCCTTTATTTTTAAAAAGATTTATTTATTTGAGAGAGAGAGAGAGAGGGCGTGTGTACAAGCAAGAGGGGCAGAGGAGAGGGAGAGAGAATCTCAAGCAGACTCTGCACTGAGCACAAAGGTGGACACAGGGCTTGATGTCACGACCCTGAGATCACGACCTGAGACAAAACCAAGAGCTGGATGCTCAATCAACTGTGCCACCCAGATGCGCCTGCCCTTTATTTATTGTCTTGAACAGTAACCTCTTTACTCTACTACAGATTTAGAAAACTGAATACCAAGCCTACATCAGAACTCCTGCCCTGAAAAGAAATCATATATGCTAATTTTGGCCTTTACTTTAGACAGGGTTTTAGGTACTCTAAGCCACTGGTTAAACTTCAGATAAGGGAAGTTTTAAAATAGTGGCTGATGAAAATTCATGGTGATAAAACAGCGAACTTCTTCTTTTAAAAAAAAAAGTTATATATGCTTATTAGAGAAAATGTGTAGAAAACTCAGAAAGGTGGAAAAACGAAACGTAAGCACCCCAGCGGCCAAGCACAACCTCTGCCACTCACAGTCTCTCCTGAAAGCTGACTCTGCTCACCTGCTCAATTACTGTTTTCAACCACCACTGAGGACCCATCAGTGTTATAGCTGCAATGATTTTGGCGTGCAGGACTCCAAGTGCCCAGTCCTAGGGAAATAAAACCATTTAAGATTTATTTATTTGAGAGAGAGCGAGCAGGGGGAAGGAGACAAGTAGGGAGCCCGATACTACGTGGGGTTCGATCCCAGGACCCTGAGATCATGACCTGAGCTGAAATCAAGAGTAGGGCGCTTAACTGACAAAGCCACCCAGGCGCCCTGGGAAATAAAAACCACTTAACAGATTTTCATTTTCAGCAATAAACCCAGCATAGAGGCTATATAATTTTCCTGCATATTTCATTTCAAACCAGAAGTTCTGCAGGATTAGTAACAATTTTACAGAAGACTAACGAACACTAGAAAACCCAGGGAAATTGCCCACCCTCCCCCACACCTGCACCCCCTACCAGAGCTCAATTTCACCATTTCTAACAAAACAAATTCTAGTATATTTCAGAAACCTATAGTACTTTTCCAAGAGAATTAGGAAATAAATAAAACAGTGCCATAATTTTGTTTCATCAAACCACCTTAGGCTGCCGTGTTGGTTTTAGCCAAGCTAATTATGTCAAAATAGCCTGTGGAGCCATGTTCGGCCTAAAGAAACTATCCCAAAGGCTCACAGAGAGCTCCTAGCTCTAGTACTGCTGAACTGCTATTAGAACCTCCAGGGCCACACCAGGCTCCCCGCTGTGCCTCTGGCCTGCTCATGCCAGTGTCCCACCCGTGCCCCACCGGGCAGCCGGAGTCATTGCCACCCCCACCCCCCACCACGTGATGACTCAAAGCCCAAATCAGACCACATAAGGGCAATTCCCTGCTTACAACCCCAAGGTCCTCAGCATGGCACACAAAATCCTTCATAGCCTGGTGTCTGGTTTTGTTTTTTATGTATTATTTTATTTATTTTTTAAAAAGATTTTATTTATGTATTTATTTAACAGAGAGCGAGAAAGAGAGAGATAGCGCATGTGAACACAAGTAGGGGAAGCAGCAGCAGAGGGAGAGGGAGAAGCAGACTCCCCGCCGAGCAGGGAGCCCGACGTGGGGCTCGATCCCAGGACCTGGGATCATGACCTGAGCCGAAGGCAGACACTTAACGACTGAGCCACTCAGGCGTCCTTTAATGTATTTTTTAAAAGATAACATGGAACATTTAGATCTATTCTTATATAAAACCAAAACCTTTTGCAGAGAAGGCTGGAGTCCTCTGTGACTACCAGCCCAAGTCCTGATTCCTCCCCAGCAACGACCACTGCTAACACTGGTATGTACCCTCCACATTTTTTCCCCTATGCATTTACCTGTATCTACACATATTCATCCCACAGAAAAGATGTAGTATCATTTTTATATGGATTTTGCTCATACCGTTTTTCCTTTTCATTGTCCACCATCTTCAGGCTAATGTTCTGATTTACTGATTTGGTTAGTATTCTGACAATCTTCTTTAAATGGGATCAAAGGTTGACATATGCTCTGAATTCTTGCACATCCTAAAAATGGCTCATCACTCTGACAAAAAGCTAAATGACATTATGCCAGGATATAGGAAGCTTGGTTTTTCTCCCTTTTCTCTCAATGGCCTATAGATGCTCTTCTGCTATATGGCTTGTGGTGCTACAGAAAAAAGTCCACTACCAATATGATTCTCTTTTTTGAAGTTTGACTTCTCTTTACCTTAGAATTCAGAAATCTTACCAAGATATGCTCAAATATGTGTTTTTCTTATCAGTTTCATCTCAATGTCCACTTCACCAAATCTGATGAGTCCTTTAACATACAGAATCAGGACTTTCTTCAATTCAGTTAAATTTTTCTATTTCATTCCATGTTGCCTCATTTCTGCACTCTGGAGCTCTTATTAGGGGATGTTAAATTCCCTTCACCTTCCTACTTGTTCAGTTTTGCTCTGTGCTTGGCAGTGGTCTTCCAGGAGCCCAATCGTAACTTCAATGGTGACTACCCACGTCTTTAATTCATCTACTGAATGTCTGAGATCCATGCGATTCAGCATCACAGTTCCACTTTGTTTTATTGCCATTGTGTGTGCATACACACTTGATGATCTCCTGCGTTTTTATTCTTCTGTTTGGATGCTCATGGCTTGGTGAGCAAGCAGTTCCATGTCACAGGGCATGTGTTCTGATTGCTCTGCCTGACCTGTTTTTCTGTTGTTGCTGTGCACTCCCTTAGATAAAGCATTTGGTTATTTTTCTCTGCAGGTTCGATGAGGCTCAGGTCTATAACCTAAAGGACTGCAAAAGGACATTTTAGCCCTTTAGACCTTTGGGAAAGCAAGTGCCAGTCTCCTACAGAGAACATGGCAAAAGCCTCCCCGCTGCTTCTCTATGGTCCCAGGCTCCCAGGCAGGGAAGATTTGACCCACAAATTCAGCTTTCTTTTGGCCTTTTCGGAGTCTAGAAGGCACCCAGGTGAGGTTCATGTTCACCTGAGAAGTCCACAGACTGCTCAAGTTCAAGCTCTTCAAAGATCCACTGATATATCTAGACCTTTCCCACAGGATAGGACACATAATACTAGTTCCTCTGCTAGAATTCCAAGAGTCTAATCTCCCATAAATCTATAGCTGCTTGACACAGGGAAGGCAAGTAGCTTAGAGTCAGGAATGAGACAAAGCACACTGTTCTGTCAAATGTTAGAGTTTTATCAAGAATTTTAAAGATACCATGCTGTATATATCCATCTACAACCTGTATTTTTCTTCTACTTAAAAACATGTCTGAGGGCACCTGGGTGGGTCCTGGGATCAAGTCCCGCATAAGGCTCCCTGCTCTGTGGGGAGCCTGCTTCTCCCTCTCCCTCTGCCTGCTTCTCTGCCTGCTTCTCTGCCTGCTTGTGTTCTCTATCTCCCTGTCAGATTAAAAAAAACAAAAAACAAAAAAACATGTCTGAGAGCTATCTATAGCAAAACATACAGCTCTACTTCACTCTTTTTAACTGCTGCACTAAGTGTCAAAGTAAAAATAGGTCACATTTCTTTAGTCATTCTCTGCTGATGGACATCTGGGTTGCTTATAATTTTGACATTATAAAAAATGACACAGTGGAAACAGCCTTGGTTGTACTTCCTGCCCACATGTAAATATTTCTTTACAGCAGATCTGGAAAAGTGAAACTGCTAGGTCATAAATATAAATATCCTTAAAACTGTATAGTTTCCAGTTACTCTGCAAAATGACAATGTTGGGTACTGTCAAGACCACCAAGGACACACATGTAATCGTGCAAGCTGCATTTACTGCTCACTGCAGTGAGGAGGAACACACAGTATGCAGAAGCTGGGGTGCTCACTAAGAATGTTAGAAAAGCTTATTATAGTATTTCGGTTTGTTTGAGGTGCTAGGAGAGAATTTAAGGAAGGAGGGCTTTGCTCTATGTCAAATCCTTTAGAAAGTGAGGTAATCTATATTGGGTCTCTTACTAAATTCTATCCAGAAGCAGGGACTGACTGAGGCTAAAACTGTAGTAGCCAATGATGTTAGCTGGGAATGGGGGGTTGTCTTCTCATTTCTGCGGTTTGGACAAGGCTCATGTTTTGCCTGTGTTCAGACAGGATTATGAAAGGGTCTTGCTTTTGTCTGGCTCCATCACGGTCACAGAGTGGTCTTGTGTGATGCTGATGTTCTGTGAAATTGTTTCTGCCAGACAGGAGAACACCAAGGCCTAGCTGATGATGCTAGGCCAGCTCCTGGATACCAGGGGCTACTTGCTCTTTTTCAGTGCTGCACACTGCATAACATCAAGACGCAAACAGTACCTATTTGCTGCATTTGCAGTGATTACCGGGTTAAGGCAGCATCTGTCTGACCTCCTTCCATAGTAATATTCTGTGTTTTCTTTTGGGATATCAAGTAATCTGTAAGAGGACACTTTGCCACCATTCAAATAACTACTTCTGCACTGTAGTGGTGTGAAATATGCCTGCAAATTCCTCTCCCATTAGGTGGTTGGGGTCTATAGCCCCTTACCTTGAATCTGGGCCAACCACTGTGTCTTGCTTGTATCCAATAGAATGTAGTGAAAAGCAATACTGTGGGAATTCTGAAATGAGGTCATAAAAGGTGGCGCAGCTCCTACCTTGTTGGGACACTCATTTCTCTCAAGTGCAGTATAAGAAGCCCAACTACCTTGACGCTACCAAGCTGTGAGGAAGCCCAGTTACACCCAGGAGCTCCAGCCAACAGCCCAGGTGGGGTGAAACCAACAACCAATGTCAATCCTCACAGGTGAGTGATGATGCTTCCAAAGGATTCCTGCCACAGCTCTCAAACACACTCGGCTACTGAGTCTTCCCAGCTGAGGCCCCAGGTAACATGGAGCAGAGACAAGTCAATATGGCCGGTCTTATTTTCTAGCCCGCAGACTCTCTGGACACAATAAATGGTTGTTTTAAGCCACACAGTTGTGACGTAACTTGCTAGGCAGCAATAGTAACTGAAGACCCATCGACCTTCACCTGATGGGTTCCGTATCCACTGACAATCCTTGCTGGAATCATTTATTTTGTTAACTATTGCAAAACACTGATTCTCTTTTTTTTTTTTTTAAAGATTTTATTTATTTATTTGAGAGAGAGAATGAGATAGAGAGAGCATGAGAGGGGGGAGGGTCAGAGGGAGAAGCAGACTCCCTGCTGAGCAGGGAGTCCGATGCGGGACTCGATCCTGGGACTACAGGATCATGACCTGAGCCGAAGGCAGTCGCTTAACCAACTGAGCCACCTAGGCGCCCGCAAAATACTGATTTTCTAAATCTGTTAATTCCTCTACATTTGTTAGCTGGCATGATTCTGTAAAAAACAGCTTTCCTTCAATCCCTGATGCTATCTGACTATACTGCGATACATCTCTCATACAAAGACATCACATGTGCTTATTTCCCTCTCTCTCTCACTCTCCTCTCCGAGTCTGATCCAGAGCACACTGGATTTGAGGCAGTTCCAGACATATGCTCTGTCTCACTGCGTGGTCTGCCCCCTCCTCCCTCCTAAAGTATCGTTTTCCTTTCTTACCCATTCCTCTATATTCTACTAGGTTGTCCTAGACATTATCCCCTACAGAAAACCAAATCCCAACTCCCAAAACCAGCATAAATACCTCTCCCACATGATGCTGCAGCAACCTGTGCTTGCCCCAGTCACAGAGCAGCCTACCTGTTACCTGTCTGGCCCACCTGCCTGTAAGGTGCACAAGAAGTTCCTGCATTGGCCTCATTTCCATCTGAGTGAGTTATACAATACAGGGTTTTAGCACTAATGTAAATATGTGCTGTTAAATGAAGTTTTTGTGGAGCTCTTCATCTGGAAAGGAGAGGAAGGGAAATCCCACATAATTTTCATTTCCAGTAAATCCACTGTCATATACAAGAGGAAACAGAAACAAGGCTGAGAAGCCTCTGAATGACCGAAGTCAGTGCCTTGCTCTTTCCCCTAGGATCTCTTAAGAATTTGAAGTCTATGATGCTAATTTCCGGCTCCAAATACTATAGAAAAGTTTCCCTACTAGCTTTAAGATCTTTTGTGACCTATATAAGTTCATCAGAATGCTCTTTTTAATAAGCCTGTGACTTTGTGGGAAAACATGCTGTAATTATTTTAAAAATGTAAGTTACTGCTTAAAGTCTCAAACCTAAAAGAAGCAAGATATATCACCCTAACTAAAAAGTGGAAAGATCAATGCATGTTAGTTTGTATCTTTAAATATCATGTGAAGCCTAAATGAATAGTGACATTTCAACCTATAAAGACCTTTTAAAGGAATTATATGACCTGCATATTCTGAAGGCAATAAATTAAAATGCATTATTTAATCGATTTTATAAGGGTTCCTACAATAGAAAAAAATAAGGAGTCTTTCTAAACAAACCACCTATAATCATTTAAAAAAAAAAAAAATCAAGGATTTTTCTGATCTGAGGTCCACAAAGAAAAATCACGAGCAAAAGTCAGGCACTTACCTGCCATGGGTAAAAAAGAGGAGTCTGATCCAAGGGAACCCTCAGGGGAGCAACAATAACCAGTTCAAACAGGAGCCCCAGCAAGAGCGGGACAACTCCCGCCAACAGCACGGCAACTATCAAAGTCTTCATGATCTATTAGGAAACGAGGCCATGTCACCAGAGAGTCTTTCTGATTTTCAGCTAAACTATTCCATTTGGAAATTTATTTTTCTTCTTTAACCTGATGCCTAACAGAATATATTATTACCTCACATACATTTTATGTTACACCATTAAATGAAATTTGAATGTGTATATACAAGCTCAAGCTATAACAGAAGCATGAAATTATTATGCATTTTTGCTATAAAATTCTAAAAAATTCATTTTATTACATATATTAATCAGGTGGCTGTGCTGTTTTTTTCAATCTCAGTCTCAGAAGTAGGCTTCTGTTTGTCCAAGAAAAGCTACTGATTATCCCAAGTTGCTATTCCAATGGCGGCCAACTCAAAGGCTGACCTGTGACCCCTGAGGTGGACTGGTATAGGGAGAAGGGCTCTGTATAACCCCAGTGAAGGTAATTAATCAATCTGATCAAACTAGCTCCCTTCAAAACCCTCTATGGTCCAACAAAACTATGATGACAGAAATGTCCTATATCTGTGTTGCCAATACGGTAGCCATTAGCCACACTGCTAGAGCCACAGCTCTAGAATTTGAACAAAGCAACACAAAATGAAAGTCAAAACAAAGAGAAAAAAAGAAAGACTATGAAAGCATCACTACAGAATCCTGATGAAGAAAGGAGTCTTTAGAGTGGCTCTGATGTCTGAGGACCTCCCTTTTTCTTAAGGTAGCCTCAATGAGTATGTCCGCTGTTTCAACAAGAGACTAATACGATGTGGGTGAAGATGCAGTACTTGTTTTAAATGGCATACTAAAGATCAAGAAGAGTATCAAATGAAAACTGGTATTAGCTGGTTTCTGTATTTTAAATATAGCTGTGTGTCTCATTATCTTGTGGAATTAAATAGCAATTAAAGCCCTCTGTTCATAATATAAAATAAATCTCATGTTTTTCTTTCAACACGAATATTAACCTTTCAGTGAAATGAAAATCTAAATTCAGATACAAAACTTCTTACAAAAGAAGAGGCATAAGTAGTGACCTAAACCTACTTACCAGTCATAGCCAACATCACAATCAATAAATCACCACCCCTGGACAATCATCTTACACTGCCATTTTTTTCCCCACCTTTGTGGAACTAAGTACTTTACTGAGTAATAATTTCCATTACTTACTACACTTTCACATTAGCCAAGACATTCTTGAATTAGCAATAGAATGTGTAATTAAAGGAATCCCATTTATATGATAAACATATAAAACTTAATCCTGAAGTCAAGATTTTACATATTCAAATAGATCAAAAAATCAAATTTTAGAAAAAATATCTTAAAGGAAATTTTCACTTAAACTGATTTTAAATTCTACAGAGTATCTTATTCTTTAAGAATTTCCAAAACAACTTTTCTAATTGCATTACTTAAGGGCCTAACTGGATCACTTAATAGCATGATTTTCTTTTGACCCTTGAATACATCTGACACATCTGACCATGGTTCTCAGAATGAACCAGAAAGCTACTACTGTCTTAAAGGAATAGTCCTTCTACTTAAAAAAAAAAAAAAAAAAATCAATTCTCTTAACACTATCAGCATAATGAAGAAATGAAAGTGAAAAGATTTAAAGAAACGACTGAAAAAAAATATCCACTACTCCTGTCATATAAGATCAGTTCTTTATTAGAAAAACCTACCATGAGGGACCACTCTTTAACCTTCTGGAAGATCACTCTGCGTCCCTGTGGCATCCATGCCACGAGCACCGTCACTGCCCTTATGGTGAGCCAGCAAACATAGAGACCACAAGCAGCTGTGTAGAGCTCATGAATTTTGGCAGTCCCCGTCCAAAATGACATTAACCAACGGCCAGCAAATACTGAAAATAGAAAGGCTGATAAATGAGATATATGGCTATCTATGTAAAAACTGCCTCAGATAAAGAGTGAATACAAATAAATTCTACCATGTACCAATAAAAATCTACATCAAGCAAGATGATTTATAAAGGAACTTTCTTCACATGGTTATACTCCTCAATAAGGCTAGAGA
This sequence comes from Mirounga leonina, assembly GCF_011800145.1. Classification (NCBI taxonomy): domain Eukaryota; kingdom Metazoa; phylum Chordata; class Mammalia; order Carnivora; family Phocidae; genus Mirounga; species Mirounga leonina. The sequence continues at coordinate 7,846,339 of NW_023270865.1, read as the reverse complement.
GAACAGCAAGGTCCAAATGTCTTGTGTATTTTTCTATGGATTGATTTCCTCTTAATACAGTACTATTTATTATTTTCAAATACCTAAAAGAAGCTAATGGCTGTGCTGAGCATTTTCCATGTATTATATCATTAATCCCCCCCAAATCCCCCAAGTAGCCACTATATCTCCATTCTGAAGATTAGGAAACCAAAGCTCAGCAACAGAACCTTGCCCAACCAAGGTCATGTGCGGGTGGAGGCTGAATTTGAACTCATGACTATGTGACAAAGCTCATGCTCTTGACCAATGAACCACACTGCCTCCAATTAAATTAAACCAGCTCATCAACAGTTAAGTCTTACAAGCCGCAATGCTCGTAAGACTTCTTTGCAACCTCCCAAAATGGTTTGGGTGTGAAGACAAGTTGTTTTTAAAGACAAATGTTATGTGAAACAAACACATGGATAAGATAGATATAATTTCACATGCTTCTAATCAAGTGTTTTTGAGAGGACAGGGTTAAGTTTTTAATTTGTAGTAAATTATCATCAGAAAGTAAACCATGGAGGGAAACAGCCTCCTTCGCCACCTTAAATGCATATATGACACCAAGCATTTCTAGGATTAAACATGACTATGTTCTTCCCATTAGATGGTGAGATTGGGTTAACAGGGAAATATTCAGTTAACAATATTTAATGAAATTAAAGTACTTTTACTGCCAAATTCAGGTACTACGTTTCCTTCAAGTTTTTCTTAATATTTCTGATAAAAACATGAAAATGGAACATAAAAACCACAAATGTAAAACAGTCCAAAATTCAAAAACTAAGTTTTCTCAGCAATATGTTTACTACACTGCACCTAACCGTTAATCACTTTGTCATTTTAACAGCTGTGATTATGAGTAGTGAGGATTTAGCAAGCACAGTTCTAAAGGTCAAAGTCATTATTCAGAAACATGCAAAAAAATTTTTATCACCACTTGTCGTTAAATCACAATTCCTACAGATTAGAGAATATTCTCATTATTTTTAGAAACCTCACTTGAAATTATATTTTCTACTTGCTCCTTCCTGACCTTATTAGCCCTCATGGAAAAACTCAAGTATTTAATACAAATTTGATTTATAAAATTATAGAGGTAGTGCTATAATCAAGATACTAACTCAATATACATTTATGTGCTTGTAAGAGATGAAAACTATCTTCCACTTAATGATTTCTTAAGCAGCTAACATGTATCAGTATGATTTAGAATTTTCTTCCTTGCTATACACACTAACTGGGAGGGTGGGGGCAGCAAGCTCTTCCTGAGACTTTGTCACTGGCTTTGGACTCGACCCCATTTACCTCTGACCTTTGCAGAACATGACAAACTATTATATTCATCCACAGTGTCTTACTTGTTAGGTAAGGAGACGGTGTCTAGTCAAAATTTAAAGATTAGTATTTTTGAATACCAGATGATAAAGGGAAACAGTCTGACTTTATAAAGTGTCTAGTAACACCATACAGTGGACTGGAAAGATACAGTGAGGGCAAACATAATTAACATCAAAAGACTGGCTTGAAAAAATGATTTAAGCCACAGATAACTTTTTGAAAACCCATTCTATAAAGAGACTATCTCCAAGAAAACTGAGCGACCACATATACTTTACTTCTAAAACTGAATCAGGAATTTTATCTTGATTTTGTTCACCCCTCTGTTCCAGTACAAATGACTCCAAGGAGAGGGGGAGCCCTAAAAAGATCAATATCCCATATTCAATCAAAAATAAGGGGCAAACTATTTCAAGTTTATACTTGATGAAAGATACAAAGCATCTTCTCACGTCATTAGCTCATACCTGGTAGAGTAAGGCAGATGAGGCTGGCAATCAGTAAGGTTATACACATGAAGACAATCAACAAAAAAATCTGTAAGGCAAAACATAAGACTGCATAAATGGTTCATGTGCTCAACATGACACCCCTCAAAGAATCAGCACAATTCTCGCAGTAAAAATAAATGGCCTATATTTCCAGGTTTCCTTCCATTTCACATAAAAAGGCATTTTTATTTTAGGTAAAATTACCATGATTTTGGCCAAAAGAAAATATTTGAAATATATTTTCATATAGTCAGATACATCAGCAAGTAACAAGTAAATAATTTTTTAATCAGAGAGCATACAAATAAAACATAATCAGCTTAAATTTTCCCTATTAATTAAAACTAAAAACATTCCCTTTTTAATCAAATTCTCAAAAACAAGTTTTTATGAAAGGAGAGTGCTGTCCAATTAGAACTTTCTGTGGAAGCTGCACGGCCCGACACAGCAGCCACCAGCACAAGTGGTCACGGAGCGCCAGACACACGGTCAGGGTGAACAAGTAATGAAATTTTACACTGCATTTACTCTGGTGTAATCCCACTAGAAAAGTACGTTTTTTTTTTTTTTCTTTTTTCAGCTTTACTGAGGTGTAACCGACAAAATTATAAAGTGTACAATGGGATTTGCTGTATGTACACATTGTAAAGGGATTCCCACCATTAAAGTAATTAACACATCATCATACCACATCCTTACAAATTGTATTCACTTTTAATTAAGTTTAAATGTAAATAGCCACGCGTAGCTAGGGGTTCCTGCATTGAGAAGAGCAGATAAAAAGGGAACACACTAAGAGGAAAGCAGCTGCCCTGGGCAGAAAAGGAGCAAGGGTTGCTTTCCTTCTACCTTACCAGGCACCCCTCTTCCCCTGCCCAGAAGGCAAAGCTCTAGCGGGAAGCCTGAAAAGGATGTACAATCACACTCTAAAGAGGAGCCTTTAAGGCTGTCAGCTTTCGCTGCTTAAGAAACCTCCTACCGGTTGTCTCTGATCTGGGCCAGAAAGTACCTTTTGCCCATCTAAGAGCCTCATCTCCCAGGACTCCTCCCATCTCTCACGCTCACCTGCATACACCCCACCCTCTAGATACACTTAATTCCCTGCAGTTCCAAACCTACCATGTCTAACCTGCCCCTTGGTTTGGCACGTGCCTGGAGTGCCCTTCCGTTTTTCCATTTTGTTCTCTGTCTGGCCTAACCTTAGAGACTTAAAATCATCATCTCCTCCACATGGATTCCCGAATGCCTTCCAAAAAAGCGTTCTGTGGAGCAAGGAGTGACCAACTGTGCAACAAGTTACCATATAGCAAGTGAGGTGAGGACTAAGGCCTGAGGATCAAATTTAACAACACAAAAGCCACCATGGCGACCCCTGTCAGGAAGAGTTTTGGTGGAGTTTGGGGGGAAAGTTGTGCTGGGACAGGCACTTCCTTAACCAGTCTGGTCTTCAGTTTCATCAGATGTTAACATGAGATTACTACTCCTTTGCAGTATTGGGATGGACAGTAAGTGGGAAAAATATTAGAATGCCCATTCCAGTTCCTGACACATAGCTAAGCTAGATCAATAATGTTAATTTCTTGTTTTCACTAGGGTCTTTTAACACTGCTACTCTCAAACAACAGGGAGCAAAAGCACACAGAATCCCAACACTATGATCCATCTCTAAAATCTGATAAACTTACCTGATATTTACAATGTATCAGGCTGCTAATGGGAGGACTAGGGGTTCTTTTCAGGAGACTGTAAGATATGTCTATACAGAGGACTACGTGCTAATAGCACTTTTCTCAAAAGACATTTGAAAAAAACTTGACTTCCACTTCAGTCTTATAGTACCTACCCTGAGTGGAAAATTTAAAGGCCGACGATAAGGCTGAAAGCCAACCGGCCCTCCTTGCTGGAGTATGGCTTGGTGGGCTGCATGTAGGCCTTCCCCCACCACAGGAATAGCGTTGTTATTTCGAGCATGCTGATTATTGTTAATTTGTTGATTTGCACTGTTCTCGTTTTCTTCCTGGTCTCCCAATAAATAGGAATGAAGATCCCTGTGTAAAAATTACATTCTCACTTCAGATCAGAATAAACAGCAGACATGAGACTTACTTTCTTATTATTACTTAAGGTAGAAAATGTACAAGTAGAATCTGTACACAGCAATGTTAAGTACTTCATTCTGGTCTAAATGTTGGTACCTGCTTTAAAGTAAACCTTTCCAAATTTAATGTTAATATCCACAACACCCCACAAATTCAGCTCAGCTACCATGTCTGCTGTGGCGTGGAGCTCAGCTACAACCTCCAGACCACACTTCAGTCATGGTAAACATGCCAGGGCGAGGAGGAGGCAGCTTGGGGCAGGCAGAGACAGGCACCTGCTCAACCCAATACAACCAAATGCAGATTTCACAGTAAGGTCTCTGCAGAATACCACATATTTTCTGAAAGAAACATTTAAATTACAAAGATCCAACTTTAAAATAAGTATCTAATATGGAAAGCTTGAAAAAAATAAAAGGCAACGTGCTGACTAAATGCCGGAGAAACCACTTGCCAGGACAGGACTTCTAAAATAATCAGGATTGGGGTGCCTGGGTGGCTCAGTCAGTGTAGCTTCTGCCTTCAGCTCAGGTCATGATCCCGGGGTCCTGGGATGGAGCCCCTGTTGGACTCCCTACTTGGTGGGGAGTCTGCTTCTCCCTCTCCTTCTGCCCGCCCCCCCCCCCCGCCCCACTCTCTCTTTCTCAAATCTTTAAATAAAATAAAATTTAAAAAATAATCAGGATTAAGTTGGTTTGCTTTTAATGCACTGAAAAAAATGTTTACTTATACCCTGTGTAATGCAGTCAAAGAACCTGGGCCAGCAGCAAACCTCTGTAAGAGGGTAAAAACATGCATACCTTCTCCATAAAAGAACGGACAATAATAATTAGAAAAATAAGAAAAATTAAGAATTAGAAGAACCTGCAGATACCACTAAATGGTCTCTTCTTAAAACTACTATTTCCTGGGCGCCTGGGTGGCTCAGTTGGTTAAGCGACTGCCTTCGGCTCAGGTCATGATCCTGGAGTCCCTGGATCGAGTCCCGCATCGGGCTCCCTGCTCGGCAGGGAGTCTGCTTCTCCCTCTGACCCTCCCCCCTCTCATGTGCTCTCTCTCATTCTCTCTCTCTCTCTCAAATAAATAAATAAAATCTTAAAAAAAAAAACAAAAAAAACCCTACTATTTCCTGAGGTGGCGGCGGGGTGGGGGGCATGGAACGTACTCTGTCAGAAGGGTTATCATGGGCCTACTTACAGCAAGTATCCAGCAGTAACAGTCCATGCTCGCACAAGCCCTTTTAGCCACTGCCGCGTGTGTCCCTGTTCAAGCAGCGCTGGCAAGACCACCTGAAGCAGAAGCAGCTCAAGGGACAGTTCACTCACTGGAGCATCACTAAGACAATTAAAAACAGCTGTAATTCACAATATGAATCTATTTTCCATTATAACTATATCAAATGTTAAACATCTGATGGGAAAACTCCTTGAAGAGTCTTATGAACTCACTGTCGTTATCACCTCTCCCCCACTCTCCCGTGAAGCCAGCAAGGCTTCCCCCTCCGACTCCTCCAAAACTGTTCCCCACAAGGATCAACAATGACCCTGGTGTCATTAAACCTGATGATCAGTCGTGGTGCTCACCTCACTTGCTGTGTAGCAACACGTTACACAACCGGTCACTCCTTGCTCCTCAAAACACATTCTCCCTAGATGCCTTTCTAGATCTGTTAGTTGTCCTTCAGCTCCCTGGGCTGGAGACAATGAGGGTCCCAGGCTCTGCTCCTCTCTCCTCTCATCTATGCATGCTCTCTGGATAAAAGCAAACTCATGTGGCTTAAAATACCACGCTTCTGTAAATTTCTATGTACCACTCAGACATCTACCCTAACTCCCAACTCTATATCCCAAGTGCCAACTCAGTGTCTCCTATAGACATTAGACATCTTAAATTGATCATTATCAAATTTCCACTCTTCCCTTTTAATCCTGTTCCCCCACAGCCTTCCTCACCTCAGTAAATGGCAACTCCATCTTTCCAGATGCTCAGGACAGGAACTTCCATCCTTGACTGCCTTTTTTTCACTCCACACTCAAAGAGTCCTACTGAGTGGACTCTAAGAATACCCTAAATCTCAATTCTCATGACCTCCACGGCTACTTCCTTCACCTCAGCTACCCTCCCCTCCCACCAGGATCCCTGCATTATCCTCCCAGCTGGCTTCCTGCTCCTGCCCTGGCCACCCTGAGCCAGTCTCTTCTCATTCCAGCAGCCACAGTGATACTCGTTAATCTGCACCAGATCACTCTTCTGTTCCAACCTTTCCAAGAACTCCCTAAATCACTCAAGTTAAAGCCAAAGTGCTTACACTGGCTTAGGAGCCTCTCTAGGATCTGACTTCCCATGACCTTTCTGACCTCACAGCCAACTACCATGCCTTCCTTCTACTCCAGCCGAACTGGCCTTCCTGCTGCTCCTCAAACAGACCTCAGTGTCACTGCACTTGCCCGACCCCCTGCAAGGACACTCTACCTCCAGGAATCCACATGGCTCACTCCCTCAGCACTCCTTCAGGGCTTTCCTCAACTGTCCCCTCCTCAGGTCCCCATCAGTCGCTTCTAAATTACAACCCCATTCTGACCACTCTCTCTATTCCCCCCTTTGTCTGCTTCATTTTTCTCCACAGTATTTATGGACCCTGATATACTATACTATGTTTTATCTATTTCTATGGCTGTCTCCCCCTCACTGAAATGTAAGTGCTACAAGAACAGAATTTTCCTGATTCTGTTTTGTTCACTGTTATATATGTAGTGCACAGAAAAGTACCAGGCATATCATGGGCCCTCAATTGTTTTTAATGGAAGAATGGGAGTAAAAACCACTATGTAGTCCAAAAACTTTGCTAAACTTCTAGGTATAACTGACTACCAAAATGGGTCTATCCTAACAATATCTAAAGCCAAAACCTGTGCTTCCTGGTTCCATGACCAGATCCAAATACATAAGGAGGGAGTAATGATTTAGTTAGGGAAAAACTCAGAGAATAAAACCTTAATTTGGATTTTGAGGAAAGATAACAAAAGCTTGCCAGGCAAACAGGGGGAGGAAGGTCATTCCAAACAGAAAGGGAAAAACAAGGGATAGCTAAGTATTTTAGGGAGACTTAATGGAGGGGAACATGGCTGGAGAACAGAATTCAAGTCAGACAATGCTGGGACAAGACGCTGGAAAGTCAATGTGAGATTATGCCAAGCCTTGCGTGTCTTTCTGAATGACCCAGATATTATCACGTAGATTATGGAGAGGCAGGGTGTTAAGGATGGGTTATAAATGGAGAAGAAGAGAAAGGCCTAAACTAAGGAAGTGGTCAATCAAGTTGGATTAGATAAGAGATCTTTTAAAAAGAGACTTGGGGCGCCTGGGTGGCTCAGTTGGTTAAGTGTCCAACTTTTGATTTCAGCTCAGGTCATGATCTCAGGGTCCTGGGAGCACCCGTTTGGGACTCCATGCTTAGCAGGGAGTGTACTTGAGGATTCTCTCTCCCCCTCTCCCTTTGTCCCTTCCCCCACTAATATGCTCTCTCTAAAATAAATAAATAAATCTCTAAAAAAATAAAATGAAACTTAAAAGATTTAAAGACCAATTAGAAATAATTGGGTGACTCAGTCGGTTAAGCATCTGCCTTCAGCTCAGGTCATGATCCCAGAGTCCTGGGATCAGGCCCCGCATCAGGCTCCCTGCTCAGCAGGAAGCCTGCTTCTCCTTCTCCCTCTGCCACTCCCCCTGCTTGTGCTCTCTCTCTCTTTCTGTCAAATAAATAAAATCTTGAAAAAAGAAAAGAAATCTGAGGAAGAAATCCAAATTTCCTGGCAGATTTCTGTTCAGGTAACTGAAAGGATAATGCAAGTCACTAAAAAAAGGAATACACGAGGAGTGTTCGTAGAAAACAGGTTTTTGGTGATTTAAGCTTTTAAATCAAAAAGATTTTATAACCATAAGCCTTATATCTTACTTTTAATCTATAATTACCTATACAACTATGGTATATATGATATGATTTTCATATAAAGATGTCTGTGGCTAACATGCTCTCATTAAGTATGGTAACCATTTCAATGCTGAACAAAGGCACACTTCAGTTGCAGAAAAATAAGTAAGTCTTCCTTTGGAAAATGTAAATGCTAAACTAATGCTTATATAATCAAAAATGGCCAAATTCAACTATCAAATGATTTCCAGTATCTGTTTAGAAATGAATGTTTTAAATGTATGGACTCTGGATATCAACAGAGATAAATTAGTAAAGCTTCCAAATTTCAAAAACTCACCTGTAGAGCATGACATTGTATGGAAGAAAATTAGGCAGCAAACTCTTAATTATACGTATAGGAAGCCAGAGCATCAGGAGGACAATGGAGCCAAAGACAATCTGCAGTAAGAAAAAAGGCATGACAGCACTGTAAATCATTCCCATGAGAGACAAGCAGGCTCCTACACATACCCAACCGATACACAATCCAAGTCTACACCCACCCAGGGTCCAGAGTGTTCTCACTCCACACACTATATACTTGGGTCACTCTGTGAAAAGAATGCATTCCTAGGGAGGCTGCTCCTCTCTCTCTCTAGGACACAAGGGCTCAAAAACAGGAGCCACAAAGGATAATCACTGCATGGTATTTGAAGAGAGAGTCAGAAACTTACAAAGAAGGACCAGAGTTGTCTGCAACTTAATAAATCACTTGTAAGTATTGTAAGACATGACCCATATTAATGGCTACAAACTTTCCGAACGGCACAATATTGCTTTTTAAATTTTATTTTGGAAAAACTTAAGTTTTAACTAGGTAATTTCTTCTTCCAGGTGGGAAGAAGCCTTGACATACTTCTGTAAGAGTTTAATTTAAGGGGCATCTGGGTGGCTCAGTCAGTTAAGCATCTGCCTTTGGCTCAGGTCAAGATCTCGGCATCCTGGGATTGAGCCCCACATCGGGCTCCATGCTCCGCGGGGAGCCTGCTTCTCCCTCTCCCTCTGCCTGCCTGTCTGCCTACTTGTGATCTGTCAAATAAATAAATAAACTCTTAAAAAAAAAGGGGGGGGGCGCCTGGGTGGCTCAGAAGGTTGAGCATCTGCCTTCGGCTTGGGTCATGATCCCAGGGTTCTGGGATCGAGTCCCACATCGGGCTCCCTGCTAGGCGGGGAGCCTGCTTCTCCCTCTGCCTCTGCCTCTCTCTCTCTCTGACTTTCATGAATAAATTTAAAAAAAAATTTTTTTTTAATTAAAAAAAAAAGTTTAATTTAAAAGCTATTAATGAATCTCCACTGCTCCAATGCATATTAAATGTAATTCAGAAACCCATAATTTGGCAATTATACTACTAAAAAACTAGAGGGCATTTTTGTCTTAGTAAACATTTTATTTATGTTATCGAAGTAACCAATAAAACAACTATTTGACAAGGAAGTTCTACAAGCTTTGCTAAACATAAATTATTCAATATATTTACTCTACCAGTCCCTGACCCAAAAAATCCCCAACAAAACAAAAGGGTAGCACACTTTACTTAAAAATCAATAAAAAGGTATGCTTACCACTGACAAAATAAATCTTCGGAGATGCCTATAAATGGGCAAATGAATCATTTCTTGTACTGGATTAAAATCTGGATCATTCAAATTCCTTAGAAACCATAAGACGCCAGGTCGAAGTACCTGCAAATATATATATATATATATATATATATATATTTTTTTTTTTTTTTTTACCAATATCTTCAGACTCCGTATATGAGCTAAAATATTAACATAAAAATAAGCTCTTAAAATTTTGGCTTCATAATAAAATGGGCCCCAGAAAATTCACATGGTTTTCCTATGAAAACAAGTTCCTAAATCAGGACCTATATGAAAACTATCTTGTGTTTGACGTCCTTTGATGCTTTTCATCATTCAATGAAAAAAAATTAAGTACAATTTGTCAAGAAATCTAAGTCTCTGAGGTGAAAAGTAAATACTTTTTTTAAAAACACTGTCACTATATTGCAACATCTCGTAAAAAAAGAATTATGTTGCAATTTATAAATGCTCTAAATAGAAGATCTGATTCCAGTCTTACACTCCTGAGAGGAGTTATCTTGTTAATTAAGAAACCCTAAAGCTTCTCAGCATTTTCATTCTACTGTCTACATCTTCTTTCCCTTTCTCAATGGAAATCATCAACCCAAGAGGCTGTGGGTGACGGGGCAATGGATGAGTCTGGGTATCAGCCCTGGGTGGTTCAAATTCACTGAGTTACCCTGTGTAAAGCCTCTCAACTGCCCAAACTGTATTTCTCCATCTTCCAAGTGAGGGGGTATACGACCTCTAAGGTTCCATCCAGCTCCCCAATACTAGGATTCTGTACCAACAAAAAACCACCACACCGAGGAGATGAAAAACTTCATGTAAAAACATTTTATCACTTAACAGTGTATTTCAGAGGTTATACATAATTACAGTTTTGAAAAGATTAAGTTAGTCTCAATCACTTGTTTCAAAGAAAGAATACAAGTTTTATCTGCAAGCAGACTTTACTGAACTTACACTATATGATTCAGGAGAACATTTTGATCCCAGCCCGCTTCTTAACTCCTCAATATCTCAAAGAACAAAGTACACCAAGAATAGCATTAAGCCTTGATGCTGTTGTCTTCCATTCACACTGGATGAGTCAGCCTCCTCCAAGCAGCCCTGCACATTCTCCTCCCTGCATTTCTCCATCACCTCTTTCAATGTAGAGTAAGCTGACTTGTCCAATGGCTGTATTCCTTCCCAGGGTATACGATCAAAAAGAATGGGGATCCTGTCTTTGTTTCTTACTATTACACATCAGCACAGTGTCTGGCCCAGAGTGAACATGCAGTAATATTTGAGGAAAGAATGCACAGTAGCAAGTATACCTGTCAAAATTACTCATTTTTATACTTCCCACTGCATCAGAATGACTGAGTTTGAGACATATACTAATTAAATACTGACCCTACTTTCAGTCTCTTCAAATCAGTAAGGACTATATTCTAAAAATAGGACGAGTACAAGTACCCATCAGGTAAGTGAACTGGAATCATAAAGGACCCTCACTGTAATTCCATACTTAAGGTGCCTGATTACGTATCTTACATTTTGATCCTGCAAAACCATATCCCTTTTGGTATTTCCAGCACCGTTATTTCCTTGAATGTAGTCCAAGACAGACTCACATCACATAAAATTCCAAAAACTTGTATGAGAGGATGGTCGCAATAACTACCAAATAAAGCAAATGCTTTTAGTTTTTTCCCTCAATCTACTCATCTTTCAAACTCATAAATTTTAGAAATAATAAAACTTGTCAATTTTTGAGACAAATGACTAAAAAGAGTTTAAAGAAATAAAGCCAAACTCACGTATCAGCTCTTCCTTCTTAGACAAAAATAATAGAGAAAATTAGTTAGGAAATCATCATAGCCTTTGAGGCACGACTTGTGGTTAAAAGAAAAGTCCTTCCCATAAATTTACAGCGTTGGCGTTTCCATGCAGAACTTACCTCTCTCAGCAAGAGGATGAAGGAGGCAAAGTAGAACACATACACCATTCCCACTAGCCAATGCAGAAACATGGTAGTACCTGGAGCTGACTGAAAACTCAGTTCTCGATCTTTCAGAGTAGCATCAAACATTTCCTAAATCAAAACAGAACAGGTGAGAGACATTTGCACCACTTACATTTGCCAAATTAACATCTCCATCTTCCAGGAAGTGAATAAATCACTATGTGTATGGGTTGTGATGTTCTAGGACTACAGTTCTTTTAATGCCATTTCATGGTGTCACAGAAATATAAATGATGTAAGGCTGGATACTATTTCAAAGATGTATAATGACACTTTAAAATTTTAAATGTAAGAAGAAAAGACTGATGAACCAGTTGGTGACTAAGAACTTTACTAATGCTGCTGAAGAACCATTTTTGGTTAACGATAACTTTTCAGGGATGCCTGAGGGGTGCAGGTGGGTGAGCATCTGACTCTTGGTTTCAGCTCAGATCTGATCTCAGGGTCCTAAGATGGAACCCCGCATCAGGCACCATGTTGTGTTCTGCACTTGGCGCCGAGTCTGCTTGGGTTTTTCTCCCTCTCCTTCTGCCCCTCCCCACTGTGCGCTATCAAATAAATTAATTAATTTAAAAAAATACCCTCTTTCCATGGTTACAGGTCTACATTCATGACAAGTTCTTTTTTTTTTTTTTTTTTTAAAGAGAGAGAGAGAGAGCACGTGCACAGGAGGGAACGATAGAGGTAGAGAGAGAATCTTAAGCAGTCTCCCCGCTGAGCGCGGAGCCCCACACAGGGCTCGATCTCACGACCTTGAGATCACGACCTGAGCCAAAACCAAGAGTCAGACGCTTAAAAGACAGCGCCACCCAGGCGCCCTTCCTGACAAGTTTTAATAGTAAGGTACAGGTGAAAATGTTATCTCAGAACCAAAAGCAGCTTTTCTACATACAAAATATTTTTGAAAAGTCAAAACCTGATTATCACTGACAGCAATTAAAAATTATAATCAGGACTGAGCAGCTTAGTTAAAAGAAATGGTTAGAGTTGAATTTATTATTACAAAGACAGTGTTCTTAACAGATTGTTCTCCTTATGTGTATAATGTCTTGGCATTACTGTAAAATTTAGAAGAGTAAAATGAATAAGAAAATTCTTCACTGGTTATTAGAAAGGTTCCAGTCAAAATACTCTGACATCAAAAATTTGCACAAAGCCTCAAAAAAAATCAGGTACTCAAGAAAAATTAGTAACATTAACATTTCACAATGATCCATTCTCAGGAAAAAAAAAAAAAAGGCAAATTATTATCACATAGAGTTTCCTTTAAAAGGAATCCACTCTAAAGATCTCCCTTTTTGATACCTTTACATTATTAGATTATATGATAATGAATAATAAACTTACCAGGGAACAGATATCCAGCCACCAGCCACAAATGAGAGGGAACACTCCAATCTCTACCACCACTAACAAAGAGACCTTAAGTAAAGACAAAAACCATCAAATACCATCCAAATGGGGAGAAATCATTTCCAGTTTTAACTTATAACAGGAATTACCTTAACAACGATATAGCAGACTCCCAGCAAACGACGAGACCTGTGAAATTTAACAAGAGTTGCCAAGCCCTACAGCATCTAGTCAAGGAAAAATCGAGCATTCAAAGGTACAAAAAAACAGGTACTTATTTAGGTAGTACCTGTGCTGCCTGAATAATTACGTATTATTTGACAGAATTAATTTATTTCATATTTCGTCTGCCCTCATCCTCACTACAAATAGCTACAACTTTTACTGAGAGGACAGAAGAAGAGAAACAGTTTTGTCCTTAACAGAAACAACTCTTTGGTATGAATAATAATATCACCAAACATCCATGTTAGTTCATTAAAGGATACGTGACAAATTATCAGTGTTATTGCTAAAAGTATATACCCAACTATGGTTGTGATTAAACCTTCAAAATGAGATGCTTGGACCTGGAAATAAAAATAAATAGCATTTAATTTTACCATCTGGCCTACTACGTCCCAGCTTAACAATGTATTAAACAATCCGAGAAGACTCAAAGTGAACTGTCTCAGCAACTTACAACTAGACAACCATAAAATCCCCTTGAATGACCTCTCTGCAAACCAGATTCTCCCACTGTCAGCGATCTACTCAGGCAGACGAAATAAAAGTAGAGTGATTTGAGCGTCACAAAAACAAAAGCTGCACGACACGAGTCTGCACTCTACTCCATCCTGGGGGGGACCGCGGGCTGAGCAACGAAAGCAGCACCGCACCGCGCAAGCAGCCCACCTGCCAGGTATGCCTTGGCTACCTCACTCCTGCCCCCAGGAGGGACGCTTAAGTTTCCCCTGCTCTCCAAATCCGTTCCATTGTCAGCTTACAGAAAGTAAAAATTTGGACAGTGACAAATTTTCAGGTTCCTGAATTTCAGACAGCAAGTGCTGACAGTTTGGAAATTCAAATTTACCAAAGCATGTATCTGAACTTTTCAAGTTCTTGTGTTCAACCAGTGAGAACTGAGAGCTGTGTTAAATACTGTAACACATCTCTCTGCTCTTTCAGAACACTTCAGAATGTGATCTTTCAGGATTCACAGACACAAACTAAACAGAACATTCCAGAAATGTCACCTCATCCTTAAAAGACTAGTTCTTTCTGGGGCCCCTGCAAAACAGTTGTAGTTGTTGGGCGCCTGGGTGGCTCAATCGTTAAGCGTCTGCCTTCGGCTCAGGTCATGATCCCAGGGTCCTGGGATCGAGTCCCACATCAGGCTCCCTGCTCTGCGGGAAGCCTGCTTCTCCCTCTCCCACTCCCCCTGCTTGTGTTCTGCTCTCGCTATGTCTCTTTCTGTCAAATAAATAAATAAAATCTTAAAAAAAAAAAAAGTTGTAGTTGACCATTCAAATATCTATCTAAAAACAAGAACAAAATGTCAAAGTTAAAACAAATTATTTAGAAAACACTGTAAGCCTATCATTCCAAGACAGACCCATCCTTTTTTTTTTTCGTTGACTGATACACTATTACTTTTCTAAATTCACTATGGGAAAGCTGAGGAAAAGGGAGAGAAGGAAGCAAGGTAATGGAATGGGTCAAAAATCAGCCTTAAGAAACTTTCCAGTAGTGTGCCTTTGGCCCACCCAACAGGAAGGAAGACAGTACACCATGGGATTCAAGACACATTTTCCTTAGCTGGCAACATGACCTACTATGTCTTGAGCTACTGTTAGTTTAAAAAAAAAAAAAAGAATGAGATCATGTTGGATAACTATTCCTTTGCGTAAGGCAAATTGAGAAATGAAGTAACTTTACAACACTATCGTTTACTCAACAAATATTAAGTCTGGGGGCAAGTAATGAAAGTAAGTGTGTAAAAGTATTATACTCACGTGTTCTTCAAATCCCAAACCAACCAGGGAGAAATGACCAATGTGGTAAGGGCAAAATGCTAAAAGGGGGAGAAAAATTAAATGAAAACTTCAAAATCAAAACAATGAACACTCCTAATACCAACCCACAGTAAAAGAAACCAGGGCTTTTTGGAGAAATGGAAGATTCCAGAACTGGGGCCAAAAATGTACTGCCTAGGACATTCTCTATAACCAGAGAACAACAAAGATATCAATGTCTAATAGGCTCATGACAAAAGGACACAGGAACCACCATGAAGAGAGTCTTACTGGCCAAGGAAAGGATGACATGAGCATCAAAGAATGACCAAAACTGATGGAAACACACAGAATGCTTTACAAATCCATGAGTTCATAGTACTCAAAAAGGGGAAAGCCAAAAACAACACAAAGGGAAAAAAGGCAACATAAAAAAAAAAAACCCTTTCCTCACCCCTGGAAATAGCCTATCAACTGTTTACCCTGAAAACTGATTAACTGGAGGGACAGAATTGCATACCTGTCTTGCTTCTTCTGAACAAACTGGTTCAGGTTAACTAAGATGTTACTTAGATGCTCCAGTTTAAAGGAAATATGGAGACAAAGAAGTGAGGCGGTAGACATCATACAGGAAACAATTAGACAAATGTAGAAGGCAAGACACAGGACAGCTAACCTAGTCTCTTCAACAAATCAATGCCAAAATAAGCTAGGAGTAGATGAGGGGAGCAAAGAGAAGAATATTCTAGATCAAAAGGAACTTAAACTTAACAACCAAAAGTAATGTGTAGACCTTATTATCTGGATACTCATTCAAACAAACCAACTGTAAAATGACACTTACGGAGACGATCTAGGAATTTTTAATATGATGGATTGTCAGAAAACACTAAATTCTGCTAATTTAGTACAGTGTGATAATAATACTATGGGGTTAAATGAAAAAATATCCTTGGGGCGCGTGGGTGGCTCAGTTGGTTAAGCGTCTGCCTTTGGCTCAGGTAATGATCCCAGGGTCTTGGGATCGAGCCCCGCTCTGGGCTCCCTGCTAGGTGGAGAGCCGGCTTCTCCCTCTCCCTCTGCCTGCCACTCTGCCTACTTGTGCTCTCTCTGTCAAATAAATGAATAGAAAATTTTTTAAAAAGTATTAAAAAAAATGAAAAAATATCCTTAACATTTTCAAAGTAAAAATTTTGTAGTCTCTTTTCTTCAAATCTTTCGTGTCATGTTAATAAAATTTTACTTTTCTTAATAAAATTTAATTACATTTTCCTTATGGCAAAATTAATTGAACAGCATAGATATTAGGGAAGCAGGGAGGGGGACTCAATCATTAAGACAAAAGTCAGAGTGAATCTATAGGGATTGGGCCACCAAACCTTTTTATTTATTTATTTATTTATTTTTAAAGATTTTATTTATTTATTTGACAGAGACAGCGAGAGAGGAAACACAAGCAGGGGGAGTGGGAGAGGGAGAAGCAGGCTCCCTGCAGAGCAAGGAGCCCGATGCGGGGCCCAATCCCAGGACCCTGGGATCGTGACCTGAGCCGAAGGCAGACGCTTAACGACTGAGCCACCCAGGTGCCCCGCCACCAAACCTTTTTAATCAAGTATTCCATGGGCAGAAATTTTTTTGAATAAGTATTCCCAACATATTGAAATCTGTAAATCATACACACATTTTACTAACATATTATGTGTATTATAAAGCACAAAACGGGGCGCCTGGGTGGCTCAGTCATTGAGCGTCTGCCTTCAGCTCAGGTCATGATCCCAGGGTCCTGGGATCGAGCCCCGCATAGGGCTCCCTGCTCAGCGGGGAGTCTGCTTCTCCCTCTCCCTCTGCTGCTCCCCCTGCTTGTGTTCCCTCTCTCTCTGTGTCAAATAAATAAATTCATTAAATCTTTAAAATAAAAAATAAATAAAAAATAAAAACGAAAACAAAACCTATAACAAGGCTCCTAGAAAACTGAACTCCTATCATACTACCATAAATAACAGCATTATAACCACCACTTACCAAAAACAAGAATGAACAATGTGTTTAAAGACACCACCCAGAAGACATGTTCCTAGAGGAAAAGAGCATTAATAAAACACAGTCAATTCTTCTTCCATGTCTAACTGGACTACTCCACTTAGACTGAAATTTTCACTCCATAATGTTGAGATTTCATTACGTGCAACTTCTCATTTTTCATTAAACAGCTCATAAAACTAAGCCTAATAAAATTCAAGTTCATAATGTTACATGCTGGAAAAAAAAAAAAAATCAATCCATAAACATTTCCTCTTCAGAAATTAGTAAGCCACTACAAACTACACAGATTCTCATAAAGAGCCAGATTTCATTTAAATCAAATGATGCTGAAAAATTCCAAATGGAGGAAAATTTGAAAATCACATTAATTCTGAACTTCACATCAGTGTAAATCACACAGTGCTTCTTTGCAGGGTCCATTTTGTTCTCATGGCTTCTGCAAGATCACTTCTCCTCCTTGGTCCCTTTTCTGCCTATGGCACCCTCGTTTTCTTAGTAGAGGTCTTAGAATACTCATTCTCACTTGGCCATTCATCCACCCCTTCCCCCATTATGCATTATCACCAACATGATTGCTACCTTATGTTAGTTTCAGTCAGTAGGGGTTCTTCGACAAGTAGCTAAAGTCATCTTGATACCCAAAGCCACTTAAAAATCCCAAGTGATTTTAAACTACAGACCCTGAAAAGAGCATCACTTCCCCTAAAGAACAGGTTCTTTAAAGAATTATCCCTCCCCTCCTTACTAATAAGGTAAAGATAGGTGAGGTTCGGCAAACAGTGGAAACCTAACACATGAAACTGGGTCTCACTATGAGCACTGCAAAGCATTAATTAATATACCGCAAGGTTTAAAAGAAAACCAAGTTCTTCTTAACTACCATTAAATCTGTATTTTATTTTCTTTTCTAAAAATCAAGTACGTAATAATGACCGTTTTAAATACTATTACCTTTGTTCTTTGCCAGTATTTTCAATGCACAAAACAGACTTTCTTCAACATATCAAGTAATCAAAAATCAAAGGGCATGGTGACCTTTAGTATAAAAAGCCAGACATACTATAAATTTGAAATCGCTGAATCATTAAGATAAATAATTAAGTCACAACTCTATTTTTAAAAAATATTAGCTTTACTTACTAGAAAAACTAGCGATCCATCAAGTCCTAGCATCTGAAATAAATAATAACGATATGCATAAATTCAAGATGCAACAGCATTTTTTATTCTATTTAGAAAAAAGACTCACTTTCAATTATATTTAAACATAATCCTTACCTACTACTTTCCAATACAGCTTACCATTTTCAGAGAGTAAGAAACTTGTTTATTAGGGAGTTTCATATTTGGGCCTCCTTTTATTCCAAATCATATGATTGTAAAGTCAAAACAGTTCCACCCATGGTTTTAATTCTTACATTAGATAAGGAGCCAGCCAAGATTTCATGATATATCAACTGCAGTATCAGAATATTTCAATTTAAATTGTTATTTCATTTTACAGAAGTCCACAATTTGTTTGTATTAAAGGCCAAAAAACAGAAAAATAGTCAACAATAGATTATATTTTTAATGTTTTCACTACAAACTTTTCTCTAGAATACTTAAAGTTCTACTGCAGCCTCCAATGACTGTAGCCACAAAATTGGTGTATGCATCCACATATGCCCAACTTAACACATAGTTTAAGGTTAAAACACTAGAATGCATGACAGAAAGAATCTTACTCTTTCCCACGTAAGCTCTTCTGCAGCTCGGTCCCACTCTAAAGCATTCCAGTTCATGTCATCTGGAAATATAATTATAGTTGAAAGATTACTGATGGAACCTGAACCATAAATAATAAAACATACGCTTTTAATTTGGTGTTTTGCAAGCTGCTGCTGAGAAGCTAAACCACATTATTTGCTTGTTAGGTAATAAGAATACACACACATAAACATAACACACATAAGTGATTCTAGATTGTGGTTAAGTGCTAGAAAGGAAATAAATAGAATTATGTGAAAGACAGGAACTTAAACTCTCTGAATCTAGAATGAATCTGGAAAATTTGAGAAAAACGAGGAAGCCAGGGGACAAGAATTCTCCGGGGGTGGGGAGGGAGTGGTAGAAGATACAGTATGAAAGGCAGACAGGGATCAGATCATACAACGGGGCTGGGGAGGAGGTTAAACCTGGATTTTGTTTTGTTCTTTAGTGTAACAGAAAAACCACTACCAGATTTTAAAGGCAGGAGAGCACTACAAACACTATGTAGAGCACAAGTGGAAGAAAGAAGCTACGCGCTAAGAAACTATTGTGTTAAGATGAAGAGAAGGAAAGGATGGCTGCACCAGGGTGGCAGCAGGCTGCCTTCTTGAGCCTCTGAAGATAGACTTGCTGCTCCCTACAAGGGTCCCTTGCTCCCATCCCACAACTTGCTTGTTCTCATCCTTCAGGTCTCACCTCAAATATCACTTACTCTGAGCTACCTGGAGAATCTTATTTAAAATAGACTCTCCCAACAGCATCCTCAGAGCAACCTGCAGATTTATCACAACGTGTCACAAGGTATTTGTGCACTTGGGTACTCCTGCTTCTTCACTAGACTAGAAACTCCATGAAGGCAGGGACCTGTTTGAGTGCCTGGCACCAGGAGACACTCAGACACCAGCAATGTCCAGCGGACCTGGAGACACTGCAGTGCTGGACAGGAAACCTCTGGAGCGGGAGGAGAAGTGGGGATGGTGAGCTACCCTGGCTGACTGGCGGGCACGGTCCTGGATCTTCTTTAGAATCTGGAGTTAGACTGCTAGAAAATGAGAAAATGGTTTCCTTCATGGCATCTGTCCTGCAATGTACCTTCAAGAATTCTTCTTTGATATTAAAAGTTGTGTTGACTCAAGAGAAATGGAAGGAAATAAAGTAATCTGTATCAAATTCCTTTAAAAAAATCAGAGTCTAGTACAATTTACAAATAATTTCTTCCTAGCCATCCTATAAAAGTCCTGTGTAGAGTAGGATTTTATTTTATTTATTTATTTTTATTTATTTATTTGAGACAGAATGAGAGAGAGAGAGCATGAGAGGGGGGAGGGTCAGAGGCAGAAGCAGGCTCCCCGCCGAGCAGGGAGCCCGATGCGGGACTCGATCCAGGGACTCCAGGATCATGACCTGAGCCGAAGGCAGTCGCTCAACCAACTGAGCCACCCAGGCGCCCCTAGAGTAGGATTTTAAAACATAAAATGAGGGGCGCCTGGGTGGCTCAGTCGGTTAAGTGTCTGCCTTCGGCTCAGGTCATGATCCCAGAGTCCTGGGATCGAGCCCCACATGGGGCTCCCTGCTCAGCGGGGAGAGTCTGCTTCTCCCTCTCCCTCTGCCTGCTCCCCGTGCTCTCTCACTCTTGCTTTCTCTCAAATAAATAAATAAATAAATAAACTTTTTTAAGTTAAATGAATAAAAAAATACAAAATGTGCCCTGCTTCACACACACAAAAAAATATTTACACATATGTATATCCATAAATAAATCTGCCAAAATAAAGTAAAAACAGGTTAGAAACAGAACTCGGAACCCATAAAATTTTGAAGACTCCAGTCCTTGTCCTCAAGGAAAGCTGGAAATGGACTCATGGTCACAAAGGAAGGGTAAGGATGGGCCAGCAGCTATTACCCTGGGCCCCGTTGTTGGCATCGGCTGCATCCTCCCCGCCCGCGTCATCCTCCTCCTCATTGTCCTCCTCCTCCTCTTCTGCCTGATCATCCTGGGCATCGGGGTTTTCTCCCACCACGGCGTTCTCGGCTGGTGGGTTAGCAGGCTGGTCGGGGGCAACATTTTCAGCACCATTTCCTCCTGCTGGAGCCTAAAATGACAGAAGAACCCAGAAATGTAGCTAATTTGTCTCAGTTCTGCTCTATTTCCAAATCGCTCTCTTCATATTAAAAAAAAAAAAAAAAAAACTAGCAAACAAACACAAACTATTAAAACTCCAAAAAAACACCTTTCAAAGTCATCTTTTCTACAAGCATCTGATTTTGGATCTACTCAGCATATAAGAACATAAACAAACACACTTCACAGTGTATATATTCATTCAGTATAATTTAGGGATTTCACAAAGTATTACAGAAAATGGGTCAACAAATCTGGCTAACTTTAACACTTCAAGCACATCCCAAACCAGTTACTAGTGGGGTTACAGAAGTTTCTATTCATGCCAGCAGAGCAAGAATCAAGAATTCAGAAAGTTAAAGCCATTACCTCTTTGGATACATAAAAACAATACATTATAACATGTCACAAAACGCAAAAAAGGAGGCATTCAACAGAGTAAAAAAAAGGAGCAAGCTGTCTATCTTAACAAAAGGGCAGAGAAACTCCTTCTGGAGCTCAGTTTCAGGAAATAGAGCTGCCTCAGCCAACAAGAGGTCCAGATACGAGTTTTGACTTATTTTCTTAGTACAGCCAGTCAAGGACAAACTCGAAGAAAACCAAGGTTCAGATTTCCCATGACTGCAGTTGGATCTTGCAACAAAGAGAACTTTGGTTACTTTTCACATGTAGGCTGAGCAAGAAGGGAGCAGCGAAGATTCAGCCAGTGATTCCGACCCCAGGCTGACATCTCTGTACCCGAGCTCTGAGCTCCTGAGGCAAGACAACCTAGAATTACTTCTGCACCAGCATCTCCACAGTCTGCTCCTCTACGTGAACACTGGGTCTCAGCTACTGTCCAGCAAGCTCCTATAAAGGTCTAAGGACTTCCCTGGGCCCAGCTGCAACCCCTGCCTGGAGGCTGCAGGGTCAGAAGAATTCCTTCATGGAATGATCTGAAGGTCTTCGACATAGTCTTCATCAAGGCTATATGGTGGAAGCCCAGAAGGCTCTCGTGGAACCTGGACCTGGGGAGATTTTCTCAGGATGATCCCTGGCTCCTCAGCCATCATCTCAGTTGGTGGTGACCTTATTTGATCATTCTGGACTTCTCTATTTCTTTGTGTCTTTGGTACCGTTCAGCCTCCATTCTTTAACTCTGGGGAAACAGAACTCAGACTCCAGCGCAGGTGCCACATTGGAGGACGGGGGCCACAGGGGTGGGGGCAGCCCACGATGAGACTCAAACTCCATGACCAGCTCTGGGCAAGGGCCATAATCCTTCTTCATAAGGCATCTCCTGACTTTACCGACTGCCTCAGGGACGAACATGTATTTACTTATATACCTATATGTTTATACTCATACAGATGTGTAACTTAATTCTCTGTTATCAGTTAAACACTTGAGGAAACAGTTTCTAATTCCTGCTCAGTAGGTAAACCTGTCCACATGGACTTTGTCAGTTCCCCATGCATCGTCCTCTGGCTCTTACTGAGTTCTGCTACCTACCAAATGCAACGACATAGTTATAGTCAAAGAAAACACCAAATTCCCCGTATGGAGTTAATGAAGATTCTAAAAGAGCAACTACATTAAATGTTTCAAAATATGAGATACAATGATAAAAGTATTAATACTAGGTAAGAAGTGTCTTTTCTTTCTAGTCTCATTTCTTGTATGTGTGACTTGCTAAGGAGAAGTTACACTCAACTCTGTAGAGAAAAAAGTATGGCAGAATTTGACTGAAATCGAACTACACACTGACACAGCAGAAGTTCCTTAAATGAAAAATTAAGTTGTTAATTATTTTGAGTATCTTAGAGTCAATTTTTCATAATAAAATCTTATGAAGCATAGTTTTTGTACATAGCTAACGTTTTGACATTTTCAGCCCCATAATTTCTCAGCAAGACACTAAACGTCATTTATCTTATCCTCTTTCTCTTAACACGTCTAGCAAATAAATGCTCCTGCATCTAACCTAAGCATGCATCTCTCATAAAGAAAAAGTGAAACTGCACCAGATTGTGTAACAGTGTTCCACTGATTCCACTTTTAGTAATGTTGCTACTGGGAG
The DNA here is from genome assembly GCF_011800145.1 of Mirounga leonina. Classification (NCBI taxonomy): domain Eukaryota; kingdom Metazoa; phylum Chordata; class Mammalia; order Carnivora; family Phocidae; genus Mirounga; species Mirounga leonina. Next base: position 7,823,484 of record NW_023270865.1, on the reverse strand, counting down.
CAGCAAACACAAGGCATTTTAACACAAGAAGAAACTGATGAACCAAGAAAGCAGGGAGCCTCCTCAGCGTCCTGCAGCATGTCAGCATCATCACCAGGGAGTCTGTATGCTCACGTCCAGGCCAGCATTAAGCAGTCAATCCAGGCAAAGGGAATGAAAGAGCATTTCAGTACACCCCCCAACAATGCTCCCAATCTCACTCAAAAATTAAGAAGCAAAGTAGAAGTGCCTTCTTCTGATTTTTTTGCATTTCCCTTAATCTTCTCCCAAACCTTTTCACTGTCCTGCTTTGCAATGAGGGGCAGAGGACTCAAGGGTTTAGATCTTAGAGAATGACAACAATTCCCATTCTTATGCGAACAGAATCGATTCAGGGGTGGAGGGAGTTACCTCATTTTGGTGGTGCCCAGCTGCATTGAAGGGTGGAGCAGCGTGCTCCAGCCAAATCGGTGCTCCCCCGTGGACTATCTGCTCTCGCAACCACACAAGGCTGATGAATGCACACAGTGTGCATGTTACCACAAAACAACCCTGCAAACAATCCGCCAATAAATTGTCCCTATTAAAAAAAAATTATATAGAATTACTCCAAAGAATGCTTAAAATTAAGAAATGAAAGGTAACAACATTTCATCTTAAACTAAAATTTCAGAAAGAAGAGCCAGAAGTCATAATTTTCTACGTAAAAATCAGTTTCTCAGCATTATTTCTGAGAATGGTGAAATTCTATCTTATAAGCTGGCCAAATACATTTGTTTATGTATTTCTTTTTTTTTTTTTTTTAAAGATTTTATTTATTTATTTGACAGAGAGAGAGACAGTGAGAGAGGGAACACAAGCAGGGGGAGTGGGAGAGGGAGAAGCAGGCTTCCCGCCGAGCAGGGAGCCCGATGCAGGGCTCGATCCCAGGACCCTGAGATCATGACCTGAGCCGAAGGCAGTCGCTTAACCAACTGAGCCACCCAGGCGCCCCTGTTTATATATTTCTATTATATGTATTTATATTACAGTAAATGAAGAATAACATCAGAACTACACAGAAGTTAGCTACCTAGCCGTTCTTTGAACATGGTTTAAAAACAGGCAGGCGACGGGCGCCTGGGTGGCTCAGTTGGTTGAGCGACTGCCTTCGGCTCAGGTCATGATCCTGGAGTCCCTAGAGCGAGTCCCGCATCGGGCTCCCTGCTCGGCAGGGAGCCTGCTTCTCCCTCTGACCCTCCCCCCTCTCATGTGCTCTCTCTCTCTCTCGCTCATTCTCTCTGTCTCAAATAAATAAATAAAATCTTTAAAAAATAAAATAAAATAAAATAAAAACAGGCAGGCGAAAAGCAAAAACCAAAAGCAACCAAACACTGACAAAGGCCAAGTATGTAATTTATGAAAGGTGAATGACTGTCCAACCCACACTAAGAATTTCCTTATCCTTATTTTACACACAAGTTTAATAAACTTGGTTAGCTGGTACCCACACAAATGAAGATAATCAACAAATCAGAAGAGAAGAACCTCCAGAGAGGCCTAATGACAATGTAAAGAAAGCAAGCTGAGAGATACTCAGTATGCAATGTGCAAGAAAAAGAAATCTATCATACCCTTTAGGTATCTATCACTTAGCGGATTAAATTTTGATGCTAACTGCAAATACAAGTATGTTATTAGTTCCTCAACAAATTCAGATAGACAAATTATGTTATGATACATGCAATATTGTAACACCAAAGACCTCTTTGTTCTTTACCTCCCAAGGGACTTGTCCTTCCCTAGTCTATTTCTGATTTCAGAATAATTCAAGGATAACTCAAGAATCTTGGTGGCCTTAGGAAAATCCTTTATCATAACGGAATGACTTTTTCCTCCATGGAAAATCTGAGGAAGGGTCCATCTGAGAGACCTCAGCCTACTGGCTCCAAACTTAATGAATTGATGTGGCCCACAGATATGACCTGAAATGTCTCATGAAGGCAATTCTGGTGGCCCACTATCAAAAACCTAATCGAAAGAGGAATCCTAACCATTCCCATGCTAAGGAACCCTCCAGGATATTAAAACTTTGATAACTTCAGACTAAAATACCCACTTCTCTACTCCGTACTTGTCATCAGCAATAAGAAGAGCAATTGTTTGATGTCGATTTTCAACAGTGACAAACCCTTTGTAGAGTTCTTTTCCCTCATACCTACAATCTGGGCTGGTTCTGTGACTTGCCTGAACCAAGGTGAGGCTGCCTGAGTTTAGAGCCTAGAAGAGAGCTGGTGAACTTCAACTCTCACCCTTTTAGAATGCTGCCCTGCGACCACCATGTACAGAAGCCCTGCTGGCTTTCTGCAAGATGAGAGGGCACGTGGAAGAGAACCAAGGCACACAGCTGGAGCCATCTTAGACCATCCAACTCCAGTGAAACACATGAGTAACTGAGCCCAGCCCAAATGGCTGACCCCTGGAATTATGAGCCAATAAAATTATCATTTTAAGCCATAAGTTCTGGGGACAGTAGGTTTTGAAGCAATAATTAACTGATACGTTGCGCCTAGAGATGATCTCAAGAACTGAGCTACAAAATATGTAAGCAGCTGCTACAATATTAAGAAATTTAAGGTGAAATTTCAGAAATAAAAGTAATACTACAGAGAAAATGAAACACAGCTCATTAAAAAAAAAAAAAAAAGTAATTACTTAAAAGTGCTTCCAGGAAAACTGGCTCAATTCTTCAAACTGTAAAAGGCAGCATGGGATTACAAAACCAAACCACGTTTACAATTTCTTTTGACTATCCCCAGCTACGCCTCTAGTGTTCCTCCTGCGTCAATCAGCAGTCTCACGAAGGCAATTTTGGTGGCCCACTAACCAATCACATCAGAAAGGGGGAGCCTGCCAACGTTAAGACAAGCAACAGCTCTGAGCTTCAGTGATAATTCTGCTATGCGTTAACCTAATACTCAAAATTCACATATAGTTTTTACATATATATGTGAATTTAATCTTTGAATAGCCCACCCAAAGTCCTGAGGCATGATCTTCCTCACTTTACAGAGGAGAAAATGGGCTCAGAAAGGTCCAATGATTTGTCCAAAGTCACCAAAAAACCTGCAGCTACAAACTATATTCCAATGCTAGCGTTCCTTCTGTTACAACCAACTACCTCCCTGTATCGCCTAAGTGACTACACCCGCCAACCTGTTGGTCAATGGTTCTACCAACAAGAAGTAAAGGTAGTAGATAAGTAGGATACTACACCTTGTTTGGCATTTCATTGACATGGCTTCCATAAACACCTGTTTTTCATAGAGCCAAAGCCTACCAATTTAGGCTTTGGTAAATGTTAACATATTCAGCCATTTAAAACAGAAACCGTTAGAGAAATAATGTATCTCTGCTTCATTAAACCGCATAGTTCGGAACTCAAGTCATCTTTCCTAAACAACTGAGATACGGGCTGGCCGCTATGATGCACTCATTAACTGCAACGGTTTACAGAATTTTAGCCCAAACTAAATGAACAAGAATACCCTATGTGAAATGGTTCTTTTATTAGCTTATACATATTAAAATAAAACTTCCATCACTCTTAGCAGTCACCCCTTGCTTTTATCGGACTTCCCTCGCTACTTCCAATATGCATCTTGGCGTGTATACAATTCCTAAATGCAAGCCAGAGGTGAATGATGTCATATACACAAAGACATAATGAATAGCGGCTGAGCCATTTAAGACAAACTTCTTACACTTCTATACTGAGACCATGTTCTGGATGGCTGAGATAAAAACCTGATGTCCAGAAATGGGAATGCTGTCCTGTTTGTTTCTACTGCATCACTTCACAAAAGGCCTGTATTTTTATACAAAGGGTTATCATCTTATGCTAGTTCCAAACTTTCAAATGTGTTAAATTACTGCTTCTCTTTTTTGTCACAGCCACAGCTAGGAGCACCCTATTTCAAGGCCCCAGTCTACTTCTAAACATTACTTTATCAAAGCTGTTCTTTATTAATGAAAACAAAAAATAATTCTAATGTAAATAAGTTCAAGCTGAAAACCTTTTATCTATTATTCCCTATACTGCCAAAGACACAGAAATGAAATAACCTGACTGTTCTATCCCAGAAAGGTATTACCAGCAAGTAGAAAAACCAAGTCACAGACACATCTAATGTTTCTAAATATTTAGAAACATGATTAAAAATAATGATGCAGAGGGGCGCCTGAGTGGCTGAGTCGGTTAAGCGGCTGCCTTCGGCTCAGGTCATGATCCCAGGGTCCTGGGATCGAGCCCCGCACTGGCCTCCCTGCTCAGCGGGGAGTCTGCTTCTCCCTGTCCCTCTGTCTGCCGCTCTGCCTACTTGTGCTATGTCTGTTAAATAAATAAATAAAAATATTAAAAAATAATATAATAATAATGATGCAGATGCAAGAGACTTAAAAGAACTCCTCCCTAATTTCTTTTCTATCAGAAATACACTATGCCCTCCTGCTCTCTTCTATTGCCTTGTGGCTTATTTTTATGGTAATATACTCTGAATACTTTGTTCCATTGGATGGTTTTATATTGTTCTCTGTCTTTACTGACATAGCAATCAGAAACCTAAGATCAGCTGGGTACAAAAGAAGATTTAGCAAATATAGGTGCAATCGTTGGCAGGCTTAATATTTAATGATCTTCATATAGTTAATCATTTACAGCATTCCTAATTCTGACTTCAGTAATAAAAACACATCTTTCCCAAGAAAACACAATTAAAATGCTTAATGTCAAATTAAGATACAGTAAAACAATGACAGTGAACAAGTTTTTAGTCCATATTCTAACAAGCACAAGAAACATTTGAAAACTAAATTTGTATTCAAATGATTCTATGTTGTTAAAAAATCCATGTTTAAATGAACTCTCAGCAAAGGAACATGACAGCACATACCTCACACTGCACAGCAGCCTATTTAACATATCGTCCCACCCTTACAAAATAGTCCTTTAAAATGGGTATGTTTTAAAACAAACATGTACATATGTCAGCTACTTCCACTGTAGCTATAACGCTTTGTCCTTGGAACAAAAGGACTTTTCAAATTATAACAAGAATAAAAGCGTGCAGGAAGACTGAGCACCAGCTATGCTGTGCAGCTTTCCAGCTTCACGAGTACTCACGTGGACAGCATGTCCAGTGGCAGTGTCAGTAGTGAGCTCACGGAGCCAGTAAACAAGCACTTGTAGATACGGCCTACCAAAAAGGGTGAGATGGCACACGGTTACAACACACATCAGGACCTCAGACAGGTACTCAATTAAACGGAGGTAAAGTGTAAGCCCCTGAAATATTTAGTCTTTGCAAGGCTGTCCTAAAATACTACATTAAAAAAACCCTGGGGCGGGCGCCTGGGTGGCTCAGTCGTTAAGCGTCTGCCTTCGGCTCAGGTCATGATCCCAGGGTCCTGGGATCGGGCCCCGCATCGGGCTCCTTGCTCTGCGGGGAGCCTGCTTCTCCCTCTCCCACTCCCCCTGCTTGTGTTCCTGCTCTCGCTGTCTCTCTGTCAAATAAATAAATAAAATCTTTAAAAACAAAACAAAACAAAAAAAAACCCTGGGGCACCTCTTAGTCAGAAAGGCAAGAACAGAAACAGGGCCCAAGAGGAAACAGCTAAGATTTTCTTTCTAACCAAACTACATGTATGCTAGTTTAAGCATTCCCTATAGCCTCGTATCAGAAATTTTCAGTGACTTCAATGGCTGTTTTCAAAAACCAAATCAAAATGAAAAGGTAGGAAAAAATTTCTGTAATAGAAATTTCTTACATATGTGTATAAAATATTCAAAACAAGTATGCTTGTAACAAAGTAAAACTGACAACAAACCAAATATCTGCAAATAAGAAAATGGATTCACAAATTAAAGGCCTCCTTCCTACAGAGTGCTCTGATGCATCTAAAAAATAAGGTAGCTCAAAAAAAAAAAAAAAAAGTACAGTAACTCAACACATTCTCACATGGAAAAATACCAGGGTACACTGCTAACTTAAAGAAAAAAGTTACAGACTATGTATTCTGTGACAGAACTTAAATTTTTTTTTTTTTAAAGATTTTATTTATTTATTCATGAGAGAGAGAGAGAGAGAGGCAGAGGGAGAAGCAGGCTCCCAAGGAGCAGGGAGCCCGATGCGGGACTCGATCCCAGGGCCCTGAGATCATGACCTGAGCTGAAGGCAGACGCTTAACCATCTGAGCCACCCAGGCGCCCCAGAACTTAAATTTTAATTATGCACATGTATATGAGCATATGTAAACAAGTCAGAACAGAGATGCAGCTTGTTAACTACATTACTTAAATCTTTTAAGTCCCTACTTAACTTTTGATTATTTGATCTGATTTTGGAGAGGGTTAGTCTTCCACTTGACTGTGAACGCTTTACATATTTCGAAGTCCTGTACTCTGGTGCATAAAAGTTCTTAAGTTTCGGGGCGCCTGGGTGGCTCAGTCGTTAAGCGTCTGCCTTAGGCTCAGGTCATGATCCCAGGATCCTGGGATCGAGCCCCGCATCGGGTTCCCTGCTCTGCGGGAAGCCTGCTTCTCCCTCTCCCACTCCCCGCTGCTGGTGTTCCCTCTCTTGCTGTGTCTCTGTCAAATAAATAAAATCTTAAAAAAAAAAAAAATTAAGTTTTGCTTTCTTATGACTATGCCCTTTACTAATATGAAATATAATGCTTTGCTCCATTTAAAGCTTTTCATCTTGAATGACATCTGGCTGATGAACACTGTTCCTATGTTCTGTCAGCATTTGCTAACATGCCTCTAGCATTAACCTGCGCTGCTCTGTACTTATTTCTCATAGTAAACCATGTTCCTCTGTACACAACTGTGTAAACTCTTATGATCATAGAAGTTGCAACCTTACCCTTTCCTCTCTTACTTCCCTCCCCCCTGCCCTCCGTCCCTGTCCTTCCTTTTGTTGGACTTTCCAAATATTTGCGGTTTCATACTCTGACTTCTCAGGACAAAAACTCATAACCCCACTTCTATTCTTCTGGCACTTACCTTTAAGTTTTGTTACTTTTTATTAAGATAAAATTTACATGAATCTTAAGTATACGTCTGGGTGAATTATTATGTATGTACATATCCAGGAAACTGCCACCTAGGATCAAGATATTCAGCATTTCCAGCTCCTTGGAAGGCCCTTCCTAGTCAGTATCTCCAGCAAAAAGATAACCACCATTCTGATCTCTATCACCATAGATCAATTTGGCCTACTTTAAAATTTCACATAAATGCAATCATACAATCCATACTCTTTTGTGCCTCGCTCCTTTCTCTCAAAGTAAAACTCCTCCATGTTATTCCATGTCCCAATAATGAGCTCTTTCCTCACTAAGTACTACTCCACTGTATAGAAAAACCACAATGTATCTACTCTACTACTGTTGATGGGTATTTCGTTGGTTCCAGTTTTAACTACTATTAGCAAAGCTGGTGTGGTCATTCTTGAACATCATTTAGTGGACACAAGGCTCTGGTTTCCATCAGCTATATTCCTAGAAATGGAACTGTTGAATCATAAAGTATTTATAATACTTAGCATTCATAGATAACTGCCAAATGGTTTTCCGAAGTGGTTATACCATATATACTCCTGCCATCAATGTAAGCATGTTCCAAATGCTCCACATCCTAAGAAACATTTGGTATTATCTTGTTTTTTTAATTTTACCCATCCTGCTGAGTATGTAGCAATATCTTCTTGTGCATTTCCCTGATGACTAATGATGCTGAGCAGTTTTTTGTGTGTTACTGGCTATTTAGATCTTTCCAGAAACACCTATTCAAATCTTTTGTCTACTTTTTATTTGGGTTGTCTGCTTTTTTCTTACTGATTTTTGGGAGTTCCCTACATACTCTAGATACAAGTCCTTTGTTTGACGTGTGTATTACAAAAATCTTCTCTCACTCCGTGGGGCTTGCCTTTCTCTCTTAAAGGTATCAAAGCATGAATAAAAGTTCTTAATTTCAATTAAGTCCAATTTATTCAGTATTTTCTTTCTTTTATGGTTATTCTCCTATATTTTCTCTTTTTTTCTTAAGATTTTATTTATTTGCACACCTGGGTGGCTCAGTCGGTTAAGTGTCTGCCTTTGGCTCAGGTCATGATCCCAGGGTCCTGGAATCCAGTCCTGTATGGGCTCCCTGCTCAACGGGGAGCCTGCTTCTCCCTCTTCTCCTGGCTCATGCTCCCTTCTCACTATCTTTGTCTCTCTCAAACAAATAAAATCTTAAAAAAAAAAATTTTTTTTAATTTATTTATTCAGAGAGAGAGACCGTGTGCACACGAATGAGGGGAGGGGCAGAAGGAGAGGGAGAGAAAGCATTTCATGCAGACACTGTGCTGAATGCAGAGCCTGATGCAGGGCTCAATCCCACGACCCTGAGATCATGACCTGAGCCGAAATCAAGAGACAGACGCTTAAGTGACTGAGCCATCCAGGTGCCCCATTCTCCTATATTTTTAGAAATCTTCTGATTTTAACATTCACATTCAAGCTTATGATCCATCTCAAATTAATTTTTGTGTCAGGTGTGAAATAATGACGTTTCATTTTTCTTCATATGGCCATCCAGTTGATGCTATACCATTTATTGAAAGAATCATCCTTCCTCCACTAAACAGCAGTGGCACCTTTGTTGTGAATCAGGTGATGGTGCAGATGTCAGTCTAGTTCTGGACTCTAGTTGGTTACTCCCATAATTTTTAATGCAGAGTCACACAGTATTTTCCTCTCTCTGTCTAGAGCATCTACAGTCTCCTCACAAATAAAATAACTTAGGAAGCTCTCATTCCTACCCTCTCCTCTTAGCTTCTCCCATGTTAAAATCATCTAGAATTTTAGTTCCTGGCTACTACCTAAAAATTGCTAGTCATTGTAGATTAAAACAACTGCTAGTTAGCTGTGGGAAGCACCTGTCTCTTTTTCTTTGCAGCTCATGCCTTTCTGATTCCTCACTCATTTTGGTAAAGTATATTCTCAAACACTTTTTTCATAAATAGTTTGAGGTGGCAAACTTTTCATGCCCTTACATCTACTGACATGTCTTTATTTTGTCCCTCCACCTGAGAATAATTTATGGGTAGATTTCAGGTTCAGAAATGTTGTCAAAGTCTAAAGTTTCTGCTGTCCTGTAGCATTCAGAGCTGCTAATTTTATGTCTGACACCTGTATGATTTTTACTTTGTAGGATAATGTGCAAGTGGAACATCTACCATTTTATTCAGCCCTGGAAAACTTGAGAATGTGTCTAGGTTTGTGAGGCTCTGTCCTTCATCATGGTCAGCTCTCTTTCAATCGAAAAGATGCCTGACATTTCCTCATGTCCGTGATCTTTCACCTTGTGAAAGTACTTACTAGACAGGTACTGAAACAACTGGATGCAGCTTTCATCTCCTGGTTTTGTTCTCCTCATACTTGCAACTTCTTGTCTCTTTGAGTTACATCCAAGAGAACCCTTGCTCAATCTCCTAGTTCACTACCTCACTTTTCAATAATATCTATTCTGCTATTCAATGTATCCCCAAAGATTTTCATCTTCATAAATGATCAATTTTATTTATTTTATTGTAAAGAAACACAAGGATATTAATTATACTTATTTAAAAATCTCATTTGCATTTAACTCCAAAGAATCATAGCTACATACTCTGGCACCATATACTATCTACCCTTCTACATGTCTCTAAAAACAAAAACCCAAAAGGGATCAACTAAGGGCTAGTATATCAACCTCCCAGAAAATCTCCTATATCTTGAAAGATAAGCCTCCCAATTATTCAGGACTATTACAAATATATGAGCTGTCTTTTAAAAGGGAGGGGAAAAAAAATCTCAAAATAATCTAACGTTTGCAATCCCTTGAAAGTTCTAATATACTTCAAAGAATAAAAATCAAGATCCTTCTAATTTGATTTTGCTTCTTCAATTCTTTCATGAACTTTCATTATTAGCCTCTGTATGCTGTTTTTCATTCCCACATTCATTCAAGAAAATGATCTGTTAAAAACAATTCTTAATTTAGGTGGGCAATGTTTCCTAAGTGAGGCTTTCCTAATACATGAAATTGTAACATCAAATAAATATCATTCAAACAAAAATATGATGCAATATTACCAAATTGAATACTTATACAACTTTATAAGTTGTATAACTCCAATCACAGAGAAATGAATACTCACATGCTGTAAGAGGAACAACTCCCAACCATGCAAAGGCCACAAGTGTATAATGAAACCAGTATCGTATTGCAGTGCCAATACTTGTAACCAGTCCGGCAAATATGTCTTGGATGGGAAGCCGTGAAGGCATATCTGGAGAATAAACTAGTAGAGAAAAAAAAAAGTACATATAATTTCATAAAGATTCAAAAATAGCTTAATTCAAAAATATAAAATAGGCATGTAGAGCTAGCTTAACTTTCAATCTTTGTATTTCACTTAAATATCTTTTCCTATTAAAAAAGTGAATCAAACAGTTAAATAATACATTTACCCAGAATTCCTTTGAGAGCAAATCACATGTGAAATGTAGAAACCAACAAAAAAAGGCCTCTGTGCAGGAATAAAGATTCAAGAGAAGTTCACATCCCTCAGTCACTGCCATGAACTTCATGCAAAGCTAACTTATACATGTTTTTTTTAAAGTTACTCTTTTTTTTTTTTTTTTAAAGATTTTATTTATTTATTTGAGAGAGAGAGAATGAGAGACAGAGAGCATGAGAGGGAGGAGGGTCAGAGGGAGAAGCAGACTCCCTGCCGAGCAGGGAGCCCGATGCGGGACTCGATCCTAGGACTCCAGGATCATGACCTGAGCCAAAGGCAGTCGCTTAACCAACTGAGCCACCCAGGCGCCCTAACTTATACATGTTTTAGCATTTAAACAATGCAAGGGGTGGGGCGCCTGGGTGGCTCAGTCGTTGGGCGTCTGCCTTCGGCTCAGGTCATGGTCACAGGGTCCTGGGATGGAGCCCCGCATCGGGCTCCCTGCTCCGCGGGAAGCCTGCTTCTCCCTCTCCCACTCCCCCTGCTTGTGTTCCCTCTCTCGCTGTGTCTCTCTCTGTCAAATAAATAAATAAAATCTTAAAAAAAAAAAAAAAAAAAACAACAATGCAAGGGGTGCCTGGTTGGCTCAGTCGTTGGGCGTCTGCCTTCGGCTTGGGTCATGATCCCAGGGTCCTGGGATGGAGCCCTGCGTCTGGCTCCCTGCTCCGCGGGAGGCCTGCTTCTCCCTCCCCCACTCCCCCTGCTGTGTTCCCTCTCTCTCTAACAAACAAACAAACAAACAAATAAATAAATAAATAAATAAAATGTTTAAACAATGCAATTATCTGGCTTCCCAAATTATAAAAGATCAGATAAAGCGAACAGGAGCAAAAGGTGAAGCCGCTGACACGTTAGCAAGAAAGAACCCTCCTAAGTAAAAACCACAATAAGATATCACCTTATACCTGTCAAATGGCTAGTATCAAAAAGATAAGAAATAATGTGTTGGCAAGGATGTAGAGAAAAAGGAACCCCTGTGCACTGTTAGGTGTGAGAATGTAAACTGTGGAAAGGAGTACGGAGGTTCCTCAAAAAATTAAAAATATATAGTATCATACAATCCAGTAATTCCACTTCTGGGTGTTTACCCAAGGAAAACAAAAACACTAACTCGAAAATATATATGCACCCCTACGTTTACTGCAGCACTACTTACAATAGCCAAGATATGGAAGCAATCCAAGCATCCACTGGTAGGTGAATGGATAAGGAAAGAACAGTGTGTATGTATACTTATACACACACAATGGAATGTTGCTCAGCCATGAAAAATAATAAGACCCTGCTATTTATGACAACATGGATGGATCTAGAGGGTACTGTGCTTAGGAAATTAAGTCAGTAAGTTGAAGACAACATATGATTTTTCCTTACATATGGAATCTAAGAAACAAAATAGATGAACAAATAAACAAAAAAGCAGTAACAGGCATATAAATACAGAGAACAAACTGGCAGTTGCAAAAGGGAAGGCGGGGGTGGGCAAAATGGGTACAGGGGAATAAGTCATAGGGATGAAAGGTAGAGCAGAGGGAATATATACAATAGCATTGTATGGTGAAAGATGGTAACTACGCTTGTGGTGAGCACAACATAACATACAGTCGTGGAATCACCATGTTGTACACCTGAAACGAACATAACATTGTGTCTCAACTATACTTCAATTAAAAAAAAAAAAAAAGATGACCCAGGCCTCCTCCCAAATACAAGCCTTAGACACAGCACTCAAAAACTACTATCTGTAGCAAAGTCATTTCATGTAGAAGCAAAGAGCCTACTGACATTTGTTGGCCAATCACACCTCCCCGCCCAATTTTAAAATGATAATTAATATTCCAACCAGTAAATTCAGGTCTTCCCATCTCTCTGTAAGATGTGGTTCAACAGGGGCGCCTGGGTGACTCAGTTGGTTAAGCAACTGCCTTCAGCTCAGGTCGCGATCCCACAGTCCTGGGATCGAGTCCCGCATCGATCCCAGCAGGGAGCCTGCTTCTCCCTCTCCCACTCCCTCTGCTTGTGTTCCCTCCCTCTCTCGCTGTGTCTCTCTCTGTGTCTCTCTCTGTCAAATAAATAAATAAAATCTTTAAAAAAAAAAAAAAAAGATGTGGTTCAACACACTCAGAGAAAGGTTTTGCCATGTTTGAGAAAGATTTCCTTTTTAAATGGTTCCAATGAAAACCACTGCTCTACCACAGGTATAGCAGAAAGAACATATGGGAGGAACAAACAATTTCCTCCAGTGAGGCCAAAATAAGGAATTATGATGTGTAAAGTTTTAAAATCAATGATATAAAATTAATGAATGACCTATTATAAAACTATTCACAGCTACAAACATTAAGGAATAAGTTATTAACAAATAGCTTATTTTTTTGCAATATACCCACAAAGACCACTTACTTTAAGAGGATACTTGATACACAAGTCATTAAACCAGTAAATAAAGTTTTTGATAAGATAAGGAGAATGGCCTATGTCAAATGCTAACTAAAATGTACCAACACACATGGGCACCTGGGTGGCTCAGTTGGTTAAGCGACTGCCTTCAGCTCAGGTCATGATCCTGGAGTCCCAGGATCGAGTCCCGCATCGGGCTCCCTGTCAACAGGGAGTCTGCTTCTCCCTCTGACCCTCCCGCCTCTCATGCGCTCTCTCATTCTCTCTCTCAAATAAATACAACCTTTAAAAAAAAAAAAAAGTACCAACACAAGCTTTTACCGGTCTCAAAATAAAAAAGCTCACACGAGTATTTCCTATGAAACTTCATGAAAATATTCAATTACTTAGAATTAGTTTGCTATAAACCTTAAGTTGTAGATACTATTAAAAAAAAAAAAAAAAAACCACGAAAACACAAAAAACCTTTGGAAGGAGGGCAATGTACTACAATCCCAGAATGAAAAGTATACTTCAAATTCTTGGTAAGCTGCCAGTATAGTCCTCTACTTATTTAAGATGAATAACATTAAGTATCAATCAGTAGGCACAGGAATTATAAAATATAACTGGAATTTTAAAGACCTGCAAAATATGTGCCATAGGCTTAACAAAAATATTAAGCTTAGAAAGTCTCATTTTTTTTTTTTAAAGATTTTATTTATTTATTTGAGACAGAGAGAATGAGAGAGAGCACATGAGACGGGGGAGGGTCAGAGGGAGAAGCAGACTCCCTGCCGAGCAGGGAGCCCGATGCGGGACTTGATCCAGGGACTCCAGGATCATGACCTGAGCCGAAGGCAGTCGCCTAACCAAGTGAGCCACCCAGGCGCCCAGAAAGTCTCATTTTTAAGAAGTGAATTAGGGGGGTGCCCTGCCCGGCTCAGTCAGTAAAATATGCGACTCCTGAACCTTCTCTTTATTATTATTATTCCAATCTACACAATTTTAACTCAAAAGATATCCCGTTTGAACAGTGAGGACATATTTGATAAAATCAAGACATCGTTATTAATTTTTCTGGGTGAATGGTATCATAGTTATTGTTTTTAAAAAGAATCCTTATTGTTTAGAGATACATACTAAAATATGTACAGATGAAATTATAAACGATGGGATTTGCTTTAAAAAAGGATAGAGAGGTGGGGAACAAGAACATAGGTAAGGAATACCATGTAAAGGCCATGAGCTAAAAATGAGTCAAACTAAGAAATATGAACATGGGGGTTTCATTACACCTTTTTTATTTACATTTGAACTTGTCCATAATAAAAAATTTTAAAAGAGGGGCACCTGGGTGGCTCAGCCCGTTAAGCATCCAACTCTTAATTTAGGCTTAGGTCATGATCTCAGAGTCCTGAGATCAAACCCTGCATGGGGCTTGTGCTGAGCATGGAACCTGCTTAAGATTCTCTCTCCCCCTCTCCCTCTGCCCCTCCCCGCCCCACCAGTGGTGTGCACACTCTCTCTCAAAAATAAATAAATAAATAAATAAATAAAATTAAAATTAAAAAAGAAAGAAGAAATATTCTATAAATCAATCACTCTCACATAAACATGCATCTGTGTGTTAAAAGCTGACACGTAGTTTTAAAAAATAATTTCCAAAATGTTACAGCAATACTTTGTTATTATCAATGACAGACAAAGTTAAAAAATAGCTGCTTTAAAACTGCTTAAAAACCTTTATGCGTGCAGTTATAACCCAAAAATGCAATGCAAACTTCTAAAGAACTTACTTGGTGTGAAAGCAAATCTGTGCTTGCATAATTCACAGTATTCTTTTCGACTGTGTTTCAGCCACTGAACTAAGCTGCAATCACAAACACATTCATAAGTGCAGTATTTACAACAAAGAAATTTTAAGGCTTCACTGAAAACCAATGTTCTGTTTTATTAAAATTTAACATATCATGGAGCTTTTATAATTTTGACAGTTTCATATTTACAATATTCTTTTTGACTTTTTATAATTTAAAGCCTTCTGAAAGTACAGAACTATAACAGATAAAAACAATATGTATTTTTACTATTAAAAAAGTTCAATTAACTAAATTGTAATCTCCTCAAGGCTAACCTCAACTATGAAAGAATCTCCAAGCATCACATCAGTTCTAACACTGGTCTGATAATACTGCTACCCTGGGTAGCTCGGTCTCAATCCTGGTTGTCACTAAGTGGTTGGCTGTGTACCCAGAACAAGTTACTTTAACATTTCTATGCTCGTTTCCTCATCTGCATAATAATAAAAATATTCCACCTCATGGTTCTAAGGATTAAATGAGTTAAGATGTATAAAAGCAATGAGCACCACCTGGCACAAAGCATCACATAAATGTAAGCTATTATCATGCCAAGCAGAATCAGAGAACCTTAACACTTCCAATGAACAAAATAAGCTCTCCATGGTAGAAATGAACAAACAGGTATCACATGCACCCGGAAAACAGTAATACCAAAATGACAAGGAATGGTAATAAGGAATATGGGTAATTTCCAAATTTTCACAAAATTAAAAAAAAAAAAACTATTTCAGAGAAAGTTCATTGAAACAATCCCCCTTATTATACAAATGACAAAACTGAAGCTCAGACATAAAATATTCTAAAAGGATGACTCACCATTCTTGATGGATAAACTTAATACTGCCCGTACATACACAAGGATGATAAAGAGGTTTCTCAGGTGTTCCTTCTGACCGACACACTCTACATATGTCTGTGAATGAAAAAGATAAATTGAGTTATCTTTGATTATAACTTAAAAAAAAAAAACCAGAACCCCCAAACAAAAATAATGTGTTAAAGCAAGACTCCATCAGCAGCAGAGAAGTGTTATTATGATAATAATAAAGTATATTCCAAAACCAGAAAATTTCCTAATATATAAAAAGGCCAGTTGTTCCTTTCAATGAGAACTGTACTCATTAAACTGCACGCTTCCATAACTAATGCTAAATAGACACAAAATCAGGTCACCACTGGTATCCTCAGAGTTTACAGTTTAAAGTCCTAAGTCCAGTCCTAACAGTTTAAACTCCACAAAAACACATCCAAGGACTTAACAGCAGTGGGCAGCATAGGAGACACCCCTTTAGCTTCACCTCACTCCACCAGAGACATAGAGATACACACAAATAGGGTGAGGGGGCACCCCAAAACCACAAAGGCGCCAGGCCAGAGAGAGGTGAGACAGAGGTCACCTTAAGCAGAAGCTACCAGAGCCCAGCACTACCTGGTGGGAGGCCAGAGGCAAGAGCTCACCCTTTACTCCTCCCCACATGGTTCTGAGCACATCTGTCCACCTTCTTGCCTGGGGTGGCCCGTGATATGTTGAGGAAGAACCTCAAATGCCAAGAACCATCCCATTCACAGGCTCCATAATGCTCCCTCTGAAGGACAACCTATGAAACCTGGTTGCAACTTTTATTTAGACCTTCTTCTCTGTGATCTGCAAGGCGAAGTGCCCACCCCAAGTGGGCAATCTGAAGGACGACAAGCGGTGTGTACTAGAGACAGGGACTTAAGGAAAACTTTTGATCTAGTCTCTCAACAGAGTTCCTCATTCATGGGGAATAACTGCAATCCAAGCCCATCATTAATGGATTTAACCAGTCCCCAGCACCCGCTGGGACTAGGGTGCACACACACTGAGCAATGGGGAACTTGGCCCCCAACGTTAAAAAGCACTATGTTGCTCAATCTAGTATGGCTGAGCACCACTTACCAAAGTTGAGGGATAATGAGTACTCAGGCTGGCTAACTGGTTAGCGCACTAATCCCCGTAGTTATCGATAAGCTAGGCAAATCACTGCCGACACAGAAAGGCCATACACCACCACCCACAGAAGAGCTTTTGCTGTGCCAGTTCCACCTACACAAGAGCCAGAAGGGGTTGTCCAGGTTGAGTCAAATCAAGCACATGCTCCAGGGCTGTGTCTTTCAGTTAGCTTTAGAACCACACCACCCCCCCCGCCCCACTACCACCACCCGAAGGACTTTGGTTTCCTGGAAGCGACCTGAGGGTCATGAGAACAATGCTGGCTGTCGAAATCATTTATGGTCAGAACTACACGGGATCCAAGCCTCTTCAAACCTCCCACTTTCACCTTCATCCTTGATTAATGAAAGCATCTTTGGCAAAAGCTTTCTCTCTGGTCCGTCTTGCACCAGTCTAAGACTTTGGGCTCTGGCAAAGCAGTATGAACATCCCAACAATCCTGCCTAACCAGCCTCTGCAAAGTTCTGACACAAACAAAATAGAACCACACTAGAATTCTATGATTCCCAGGGCAGTATCCTGGCAGCTCGAGTCTGCTTTGAGCACTCTAATTTTCTCCAAATGTACACTTCAGCCTAGGGAAACTGGGCTAAGAGCCCGGAGCTCACCCAAGGGGGGTGGGGAAGACCTGGAAGGACCATCCCCCCGTGGTGGACCTGCTGCTGCCCACATGGGCGATCCAACATCAAGCTAGTATTTTAACTGCACTGAATTCAATACCTGCACTGGAGCTGAGATTACCACAGTGGCCAGCAACCGGACTTGCCCTGCAATGGATCCTCCTTAAAGGATTCAAAATGGACTCACTGAAATATAGGCTCTCAAAAGAGTCCAGTGTTATTTTTCATCACTGCTCTCCCAGGTCTCAAGTAGGTAATCTGCACATCTGCTGCCTTGCTTGGTTGTTGAAGTCGATCATCAAGCTCCCTTTATGGTACCGAACCTGGATTCCTGGTCACCATGGCTGCCACTGTAGGCACTAGGACTTCTACCTAAAACAGCTGACAGGTCCATGGGACATGCAACTGATGAGGTTATCTAGAATCATTAGAGCTGCTGGTGCCTGTGGGCATCAATTAGTCCCACAATTACCACAGTTATCCAGGTAGGAGCGGCACAAGCACTTAAAGCCATTTGGAACATGACCACACCAGCCTCAAGTGCTAGGATGCCTGTGGATTAACTTTAAAGACAGGCATGTGCTACAGAGGGATTAACCAGGTAGGATGGTTTGGGTGCAAATGTGGGTGAGCCGGTGCAGACAAAGGGTGAAGCAGTCCCACACTGTCCTGTCTCCGCAGCCAGCTCTCAGGCAGCTGCAGAAGTAGGGCACAGCAGCGAAAGCGTGGCAAGGAGTATCCTGCATCGGGACACAGTGTAGAGGAAAGCAGCAGAGACACTGCCGCGCTCACACAAATGAGGGTCGCTATGTTGCCCTCCAGAAACAAGTGACCGACTGGGCAAGGGCTGCCCTTGCTGGCACACTGCTGCCAACAAGATGCAGGGACAGTGGGGGGATATCCACGAGTGTGAACGGTTGATGCCAGTGGGCTCGTCCTGTGATGGGGCCCATCCCCACGTGGGTGGCCCAGCCCCAGGTGGCCCAAGGGAGCTATGGGGAGGACCATGCAGAAGGCACAGTGCGGGGGCGGGGGGGGAGCATGTGCATGAGACACTGATCTTCAGAAAACCACGTTCAACGACAAACCAACACTAAAAACTAAGCAAGCACAACAAATCTAAACCAACTCCAGGGCTCTGCTTAACAGAGTACAGAGTACTGGACTCATCCACCTCTGTAAGGCTGAAACCATTTTCACTGTAACACTAAGACTTTGCCTTTTACCCTCATTGTCTTGCCAGGATACAGTGGAGTTTTCCAGAGGCTACATAACACAACTGACCGAATGCAGCCGAGATGAAAAAAATCCACCGGCCTCCCATTAAATCAGACATTTAAGAGATTTGCAAATATAAAACAAATCCACTCTTCTCACCAATATTTTGGGTTTGAGGTATGTAGTTATTTCTTTGAAAAAAAAATATTAACATATAACAGGTGTGTTAAGTGAATTAATACTTCCAAATTTTGTTTCATTTTCTAAGGGCAAACGAAAGCTCTTATGAGTCTTTATGTTTTTTAAGAGTAGGCCAAAAAAAGTTAAGAACTACTATTTTTTTTTTTTGCTCGTGAAACTTTTGAAAAAAATCAGAGAATAATAACTATGGTTCTCTCAAAATACACAAATAGACAAAATTTTCATTATTTTGTAAGGAGTTTCATAAGCCTCCACTGATCCTACAAAAGAAAGGGAAGGGAATATTAGACTTCTCAAATGCCTTGTTTTAGAACCATGGAAATTTTTTTACATAATCCAAAACAAAATTATAGCAAAATGGAAAATAAGCAACCCCTAAATCAAAAACAAATTACACAAATGAAACATATAGATGTGTGTATATATGATAAATAGATTTCAAGTTTAACCACAGAAAAGATTTACTTTAGAGACTTTAAAACAGTAATATGATCATATATCCCTAGTAGGCTATATCCTAAGACAGAAAGAACTGCATTAAATCCTAAACAGAATTCAGTAATCATGGTGTGAAGAGCAATAATATTGATAATTTTAAAACTTGGGAGGATAAAACCGGTAAGTAGTATGATGGTGGTATTGTGGTTGTGTGTACGTGTTTTTTAAGTTATCTCTCAGAATACATAAGAATTTACAGATGAAAACATTTTATATCTGGGATGTGCTTTAAAATGAGATGGGAAAGGGTTGAGATGAAAGAATTATCAACCATATGCTTTATCTGCTGAATCTAGATGCTGGTTATTAGAGGTTATTGCATTAGTCTATTTCATTTTTAAATTTTTACATAATAGGGGCACCTAGCTGGCTCAGCTGGTGGAGCATGCAACTCTTGGGTCTCAGGGTTGTGAGTTCAAGCCTCACACTGGGTGTAGAAATTACTAAAAATAAAATCTTTTTTTTTTTTTTTTAGATTTATTTATTTGACAGAGACAGTGAGAGAGGAAACACAAGCAGGGGGAGTGGGAGAGGGAGGAGCAGGCTCCCCGCCGAGCAGGGAGCCCGATGTAGGGCTCTATCCCAGGACCCTGGGATCATGACCTGAGCCGGAGGCAGACACTTAACGACTGAGCCTCCCAGGTGCCCCCCAAAATAAAATCTTTAAAATGGGGAAACATCCCATGCTCATGGATTGTAAGAACAAATATTGTTAAAATGTCTATGCTACCCAAAGCAATCTACACATTCAATGCAATCCCTATCAAAATATCATCAACGTTTGCTGGAACAAACAATACTAAAATTTGTATGGAACCACAAAAGACCCCGAATAGCCAAAGCAATCCTGAAAAAGAAAACAAAAGCTGGAGGCATCACATTCCAGACTTCAGGCTGTATTACAAAGCTGTACCTCAAGAGAGTATGGTATTAGCACATAGATCAATGGAAGAGAATAGAAACCCCAGAAATGGACCCTCAACTCTGGTCCACTAATCTTCGACAAAGCAGGAAATACCCAACGGAAAAAGTCTCTTCAAGAAATGGTGTTGGAAAAATTGGATGGCCACATGCAGAAGAATGAAACTGGACCACTTTTTTTTTTACACCATAGAGAAAAATAAACTCAAAATGGATGAAAGACCTAAAT
The DNA here is from genome assembly GCF_011800145.1 of Mirounga leonina. NCBI lineage: Eukaryota > Metazoa > Chordata > Mammalia > Carnivora > Phocidae > Mirounga > Mirounga leonina. The sequence continues at coordinate 7,803,010 of NW_023270865.1, read as the reverse complement.
GTGACACAGGAATCCATCAAAATCCTAGAGGAGAACAAGAACACAGGCAGCAACCTCTTTGACCTCAGCCACAGCAACTTCTTACTAGACACGTAAAAGCAAAAATGAACTATGGGGACTTCATCAAGATAAAAAGCTTTTGCACAGCAAAGGAAACAGTCAACAAAACAAAAAGACAACCTACCAAATGGGAGAAGATATTTGCAAATGCCTTTAGATAAAGGGCTAGTATCCAAAACCTATGAAGAATTTATCAAACTCAACACCCAAAAAACAAAAAAATCTAGTCAAGAAATGGGCAGAAGACATGAGCAGACATTTCTCCAAAGAAGACATACAAATCACCAACAGACACATGAAAAAACGTTCAACATCACTCAGCATCAGGGAAATACAAATCAAAACCACAGTGAGATATCACATCACACCAGTCAGAACGGCAAAAATTAACAACTCAGGAAACAACAGATGTTGGCAAGAATGTGGAGAAAGGGGAACCCTCTTACACTATTGGTGGGAATGCAAACTGGTGCAGCCATTCTGGAAAACAGTATGAAAGTCCCTCAAAAAGTTAAAATAGAGGTACCCTGTGACCCAGCAATTGCACTGCTAGGTATTTATCCAAAGGATACAAACACAGTGATTTGAAGGGGCACCTGCACCCCAACGTTTATAGCAGCAATGTCCACAAAAACCAAAATATGGGAAGAGCCCAGATGTCCATTGACAGATGAATAGATAAAGAAGATATGGTATATATACACAATGGAAAATTACTCAGTCATCAAAAGAATGAAACCTTGCCATTTGCAACAACATGGATGGAACTAGAGGGTATTATGCTAAGCAAAATAAGTCAGAGAAAGACAAATACCGTATGATTTCAGTCATGTGGAATGTAAGAAACAAAACAGTTGAACACAGAGGAAGGGAAGGAAAAATAAAATGAAATGAGAGAGGGAGACAGACCATAAGAGACTCTTAACTCTACAGAACAAACAGGGTTGCTGGAGGGGCAGTGGGTGGGGGGATGAGGTAAATAAGTGCTGGGAATTAAGGAGAGCACGAGACGTAAAGAGCACTGGGTGTAATATGCAACTGATGAATCACTAAATTCTACCCCTGAAAATCAAACAATCAAACCAAATCTTTAGGGGCGCCTGGGTGACTGAGTAGATTAAGTGTCCAACTCTTGATTTCAGCTCAGGTCAAGATCTCAGGGTCATGAGATCCAGCCCTGCATCCAGCTCCACACTAAGCATGGAACCTGCTTAAGATTGTCTCTCTCCCTCTTCCTCTCCCTCTACCCCTCTTCCCGGCTCGCACATGCGTGCTCTCTTTCTCTAAACTAAATAAATAAATAAGATCTTAAAAAAAATAAAATTTTACATAAAACTTTTAAAAAAATAAACAATGGTTAAACATGCAATTTACAAATATCAAAGTTGAACTTTTATTGTACTGACACTACCAAGTCCAATTTTATCAATGAAGTTCTTCAGCAAGAAGGCTTAGCATGTGACTTATTTCATATGTGCATGCACGTACACACACACAAATTTGAAAACTCATGTTAGATTTTTATTTCACTGATCCTGTTTTTAAAAATGTGGTAAAACTTTCATTGGCTATAACTTCATTAGGGGAAGAAAGCAGAGTAAGATTTAAATAATACGTCTCAACATTCCTAAAAGCCTCTTTATGTACAACCAACAACCCAATTCCAATTTAAAACCATTTAATCTAAATGACTTTAAAATGGAATTTGGTCCAAAAATATAATTAATCTCTTTTGCAGTGCTGGCCCTGTTTTTCCCCACATCATGAAGATGTGACTGAGTTTTGTTCAAAAGCACCTCATGTATAAATATTACCCTAAATGGAAAGGTGAAGATTGTTGGTAGAAATAAACTAGAATGGTGATAAGCCCTAGCTATAAAATACTTGTAAGGTAAACATTTGGCTGTTTAGCAGGCCCCAATCCCTGCTTACCATGGCATAGTCATACCTTATTAGGAAACTGGAAGCGGAGAAAAGCTGCCAAAGTGAAAGACTGCACCTGCTCTCACTTTATATCCTCAACTAAATTTCCTTAGCTAGTCTGTGTGTGGACTAGGAAGGAATGGAAGCTTCTTCCCTGCCAATCCATGTTGCAGTAGAAAAATCTGAAACAAGGCATACGTATACAGAGCTAAACATTTTTTCTGCAAGGATACATAAACTATTAACAGTTGCTAACTTTGTGGATCAGTTTTGGGGGAAAATACACATATTTTATATATGTATGATGTCTACAGTATATATTTGTGTAGTATTTTGCTAATACCTTACTATTAAAATTAACAGTTTCCTTGTAAACTTATATTCAAAGACATGTACAAGAACATTCATAGCAACACTATTTCATAAAAATACCACCAAAATAGGGGCACCTGGGGGGCACTCAGCTGAGTGTCCCGACTCTTGATCTCAGCTCAGGTCTTGATCTCAGGGTTGTGGGTTCAGGCCCTGCGTTGGGCTCCACCTCCAAAATGGAAACTACTAAACCGTCTATCAACAGCAGAATGGATGAATTTTGGTATATTCACATAACTATGATATGGCAATAAGAATAAACCAGCCAACTAAAACTACAACCACGATTTGGATTTATTGCATAGTGGTGTTTAGTGATAACTCACACCCACACACAAAAAGAACTCAGACACAGAGAATACCTAATCCACATGTAAAAAGTTCACAAACAGGAAAAACTAACATTTATTAGAAGTCACCATAGTAGTTACCTCTAGAGGAAAGAGGCAGTCAAGACTACAAGAGGACTGAAGGGAATGGCCCAGATGAAATCGACACACTTCTCCCTATACCTCCTGCCAAGTACAGCTAAAAGCCCAGGACATTTTTTTTTTTAAGATTTTTTTTAATTTATTTGACAGAGAGAGACACAGAGAGGGAACACAAGCAGGGGGAGGGGGAGAGGGAGAAGCAGGCTTCCTGCCAAGCAGGGAGCCCGATGCGGGGCTCGATCCCAGGACTCTGGGATCATGACCTGAGCCAAAGGCAGACGCTCAATGACTGAGCCACCCAGGCGCCCCAGCCCAGGACATTAAACATAAATAAACAGAAGATGACTCTAAAAAGTGAAGAAAAGGCAGAGCAGCAAGGGAACTGGTGACCCAAGGAATCACATCCAGTGAGTTCTCTGGGTTTGTGTTTTGCTTCATGTATCCGAGGGACTGGTGGTGGAGGTGGAGAAGCTGACAATCTGAAAACATCAATGGGAAAAGACAAACTTACCCCAAAAAAGCCAAAGACCAGGAAAGATGCAACCTAGCAAGAGGGAAATTTTTAGGCAATAAATGCCTCTGTACCCCAGCCAAACACCATGGGAAAAAATGCAGCCCTGGGTACCTGGGTGGCTCAGTCGTTAAGCATCTGCCTTCAGCTCAGGTCATGATCCCAGGACCCTGGGATTGAGCCCCGCATCGGGCTCCCTGCTCCGCAGGAAGCCTGCTTCTCCCTCTCCCACTCCCCCTGCTTGTGTTCCCTCTCTCACTGTGTCTCTGTCAAATAAATAAATAAAATCTTTAAAGAAAAAAAAACGTGGCCCCAACACCACCTCTAGCAGCCAAGGCCGAGAGGGAAGCAGACCTAGATTAGCTAACTCTATTTTAGTTACTGAGGCCCAACTAAATTATCACGCAAGTTAATGACGAAATGAGCATTAAAACATAACCACCAATTACAAGAGTATTCCCTTTGACTTGCTCATTCTTTCAACTCGGTTGTATGATCTTTTCGTGAATGTTTTATTTTTTTCACAATTTAATGTCAATATTCTATACATATTTTCTATCTACTCCAACTCTGTTGTATTCTTCCATTTGTATAGTAGGCTGCTCCCTTTGGCAAAACACATTACACCATTGAAATATAAAAATAAAATAACTAGATAGTACAGCAGCTAATGACTAGCGAAGCCAACATTTCCACATTTTACCAAGTTCTTTCTCTGTGAATTTTCTAAGTCCTTTCTCCAGCTTACTAACTGGGGTCTTAACAGTAAGAAAGCAGTCCAAAAAAAAAAAAAAAAAATTCAGCAAAAGATTTGAACAGATACTTCACCAAAGAAGGTATACAAATGAAAAAATGCTGAGGTCATTAGCAAAGTGCAAGTTAAAATCACAAGAGGATGGTGATGGTTGCACAAGAGTGTGACTATATTTAATGCCAGTGAATTGTACACTTAAAAATGGTTAGAATGGTAAATTTTGTTATGTATATTTTACCACAAAAGAATTTTAAATCACAGTACAATACCACTACATACTGATTAAAATGACAAAAAGAAAAAAAACTCTTACCATATGATGCAGCAATCATATTCCTAGATATTTAACTTAGTAAAATGAAAACTTATGCTTGTACAAAAACCCATATGAATTTGGATAATGGCTTCATTCATAATTTCCTCAAAATGGAAACCAATCAAAGCATTCCACAACTGGAGGATAAACTATGATACATTCAATATTCTTTTCTACAACAGAATACTATTAAGCAATAAAAAGGAATGAAATACTGATACATACAACATGAATAAATCTCAAATGCATTATATGTTAAACAAAAGAAGCCAGACTGAAAAAGCTACATACTAGATGATTCCATTTATAACATCTGGAAAAGGTAAAACAAAAAGACAGAAATACATCAGTGGTTGCCAGGGTCTGGGAGTGGGATTGATCATAAAAGGGAACAGGGATATTTGAGAGGAGGGCTGAATTAGTCCATCCCTTGAATATGATGGCTACATGACTGTATGCATTTGTCAAAAATTCATGGGCACTACCGTCGATAGATGAATAAAGGAGATATATATATATATGTGATGTATATACATATATAAATATATGTGTGTCTATACATACACAATGAAATATTATTCAGCCATAAAAAAGAATAAAATCTTGCCATTTGTAACCACATGGATGGAGCTAGAGAGTATAATGCTAAACAAAATAAGTCAAAGACAAATACTGTATGATTTCACTTGTACGTGGAATTTAGGAAACAAAACAAATGAATGGAGGAAAAAAAAAAAAAGAGAGACAAACTAAAAAAACAGACTCTTAACTACAGAATAAACAGATGGTTACCAGAGGAGAGGTGGGTGGGGTAATGGGTGAAATAGGTGAAGGGGATTAAGAGTACACTTATCCTGATGAGCACTGAGTAATATATGGAACTGCTCAATCATTATATTGTGTATCTGAAACTAATGTAATACTGCACTGGAATTAAAATAAAAAATTAAACTATCCCAGACCAAAACAAAACAAAAACCTCATGAACATTAAATAAGGTAAGTTTTACTGTGTTTATATTATACTTTAATTTTAAAAAAGACTTCCTACAGTACTATCTAAATAGACATATGAGAAGAACAAAGGAGAAAGGATAATGACATGAAAAGAAATTATTGTTCCTTCACTAATGAAGTTGTATACTGAAATGTATCCCAACAAGCCCATTAATTTCATCCAGCCAGATAAGAATTAATGCTGTCAGGGACTGTGGAGGAAATCATCAGCATTGGACATCAAGTATTTCTAGCATTCCATTTTCTGGATAAATAGTAGGACTGTACTTCCCTGCCACCTCTGAAATTAGACACGGACATGTGACTTGCTTCAGTCAATGAAATATAAGCTACAGTGATGTGTATCACTCCTGGGGAGAAAATCTGGGGGAGCTAATGAACACAATACATCACACTGCATTTTCCTGCCTCAATGATTGTGGAAGCACACCCTAGGAGCCTCCATCAATCTAGGTCTCCAAGTGACTCCAGTTAGCAGGAGCATCTCCCCCCACCCTGTGGTAGACGTAATATTCAGTGAGAAAGGAACCTTTTGTTGCTTTAAGCTGCTGAGGTTTGAAGGTAGTTCGTGACAAAGACAAATTAGCCTATCCTGTTTCATAAAGGGTCTCAGCAGCTTGGGGCGGGGAGGGACTAAAACAAGCACAACTACCACCAATACAGAAAGTCAATGAAAGAATAAACCTAACTTGGGGCGCCTGGGTGGCTCAGTCGTTAAGCGTCTGCCTTTGGCTCAGGTCATGATCCCAGGGTCCTGGGATTGAGCCCCTGCTCCGCGGGGCGCCTGCTTCTCTCTCTCCCACTCTCCCTGCTTATGTTTCCTCTCTCGCTGTGTCTCTGTCAAATAAATAAAATCTTTAAAAAAAAAAAAAAAAAAAAAGGATAAACCTATCTTGTATATGAAGACCAATCCCACTACCCAAAACCCCAACAGAGTAATATGACCAAGGTTATAAAAGAAAATGTCTACAAAAGGCGCAGCCTGGGGCCCTTTACTAAAGCTGAAATAATAAAGTTTTACGGTAGAATAAAATTCCCGCCAGATTTACATGCAGTAAAATTACAAATCTAGCTCAGGCCAAAATAAAAGCATTGCATTTTATTTGTTATGAATGCAAATCAACTCAGAAACAGCAAAGCAAAACTCTTCCCGCTTTTCTTTTCTTTTTTTTCCCCTCCATCTCCCCAGGCTCTTCCTGCTTTTCAAAAGCAAATTTCTTCTGTTTAATCCTGTGGGAACTTTTGTTGCTTTATTTGAATACCTAATATCTTCACAAGGCATACTTTCTAAAAGTTCCTAGCACAGTGCCTAGCTCAATAAATATAAAGGTGTTTTTTTGTTTGTTTTAATGAAAAATCTCAAATCCTTAGTGACTGAGTATGGAGACTGCCCAGGAAATGAGGGGGGGGGGGGAGAAAAGAACAACCAGTAAGAGTAGGTTCTCAAGTTGGAACCAGCTGCTGAAGTCAACACCCATGTTGGCTTGGCTCATGCCATCAGTTTTTCTAGCCAACAATTCAGCTCACCAAATATATCCTAAGTACCAACTATGAAAAAAAGAAGAAGAAAACCCTAGAAGTTTTGGGTATATGTCATAATTTTTAGGTCATTATCTACCTTGAAACTTTTTCCACATTAGATTTCAAAGTGTCTGCACATTCCTTCTGGTAATTATCCTTCTGGTGATAATTCAATAAACAAAGGACTGTTAAATTATTAGTAGTAGACTTTATTTTTCAGAACAATTTTACATTTACAGAAAATCTAAGATAGTGCAGTGTTCCCACACACACAGCACCCAGTATCCCCTATTATTAACATCTACATTAGCATGGTACTTTTGTTAAACTTAATGAGCCAATATTCACACATCATTAACTAAAATCCAGTTTATTCAGATTTCCTTAGTCTTCACCTAATGTCTTCTGTTGTTGCTCCAAAACCCACCTGACATTTAGTTGCATGTCTCCTTAGCTTGGCTAACACAGTTTCTCTTGGGTCTGGCAGTTTTTCAGGCTTTCCTTGTTTTTGATGACTTTGGTCATTTTAAGGAGTACTGGTCGGGTACCTTGCAGGATGCCCCCTATCAGAATTTGTCTCATGTTTCGCTCATGACTAGAATGGGGCTATGGCTTTGAGGGAAGAAAAGGAAAATGGCAAAGTGCCATTTTCATCACATCATATCAAGGGTACACGATTAACATGAATTATGACGGTTCCTGTTGGCCTTGATTACTTTCGCTGAAGTAACAAAGGATTTTTAATATCTGATTACCAACAAAAATTTTTACAATTAATAACTATGATCACAGTAAGTAAATATTAAGAATATGTGACTGAAAAATATTACTCAAAATGTCTGTAAATAACCTACATACCCAAAACCAGGAGAATGGGTATCTAAATTGTGGCACATTCACTACATGGAACATGGAAAAATGCATAACGTTAAATACGCAAAGCAAAAATAAAAAATGAATAGAATACACACTGTACTTCCTACCTAGTACTTCCTACTAGATAAAAACATCAAAATAGAGCGCCTGGGTGGCTCAGTCGTTTAGTGTCTGCCTTCGGCTCAGGTCATGATCTCAGGGTCCTGGGATCGAGCCCCACGTCGGGCTCCCTGCTCAGCAGGAAGCCTGCTTCTCCCTCTCCCACTCCCCCTGCTTGTGTTCCCTCTCTCTCTGTGTCTGTCTCTGTCAAATAAATAAGTAAAATCTTTAAAAAAAAACAAACAAAAGGGGCGCCTGGGTGGCTCAGTCGTTAAGCGTCTGCCTTCGGCTCAGGTCATGATCCCAGGGTCCTGGGATCGAGCCCCGCATCGGGCTCCCTGCTCCGCGGGAAGCCTGCTTCTCCCTCTCCCACTCCCCCTGCTTGTGTTCCCTCTCTCGCTGTGTTTCTCTCTGTCAAATAAATAAATAAAATCTTTAAAAAAAAAAAAAACACAAAACATCAAAATAGCCTAAAAGAGAAAATACGAAAAAAACAGCCATAATAATTGGTCAGATGAGAACACGGGTGATTTTCTTGCCTTCTTTCCCCAAAGTTTCTAATGCTTCATTGCTACTTTTACAATTACAAGAAAAAAAACTACCTATAAAAAAAAATATGCATGTGCTAATTAATTAGGCCTTGCGAACATAAAGCCCCAATTCTACATGTATCCCAAAGTTTAGGTATTTTCTTACCGCTCCAGATTACCAGTAATTACAAACTTAACATTCACTGTACTGTTGCTCCTGGAAGCCTGAAAACGACATGTTTTTGGCCTCTTTGCTGACTAGGCTTGAGTTGCACCGAATCAAGGAGAAGTACTTTTGTGGGAAAAGGTGAAGCCATTTTCTACTTCTGGCTCTAAAAACAGCAGTGGCAGCTAATTGCAGGTCTCTGAACTCCTGCAGCAGTTACAGAGATCCTAGTGGTGCTTCTTCCTTCTTTTTCAAGTTTTCTTTCTTTAATCTCTACACCCAGCGTGGGGCTTAACTCAAAAGCCGGAGGGAGATCAGGAGTCACATGCTCTTCCAACTGAGCCAGCCGGGCGCCCCCTGGCGGTGATTCGCGCCCCCCGCCCCGGAGCAGGGGACACCTGTCAGGTCAGCAGCGCGGGCAGTGGCTCCAACACTTACAGGAAGGGTGTGCCAGCTATCAACTTAGTCACCCCAGTTCCAAATCTGTCCTTCAGTACCTGTCCGGTGGTAAGTCACTGAACTCAAAACATTTTTTTAAAAACAAATTTGTCAGTAGGAGGTACTGGAGGGACAATGCAGGAGGAAGCGGTTTTCCGGCTCCTGCTGCACTGTCAGGAGGTTTGTTATAATGACCACCTTTTCACAACCCTACTGATAAGAACCCAAGACACTCCAGGTCTTGTACCCAACAGGGTACCCAACTCCCCCCACGTGCCCATCCATTAACTTTGGCTCTCCTGCACCCTGAGGGGTTATTTCCTGCTAGCCCAGAAACTGTGGACTCGCTCTGGACAACTCCACACTCCTGCACTGATGTCTAAACCACAACTATCAGGAGTGGCCCTACCTCTTCCAAGGCTGTCCCTACTTGCATACTCACCCTCTTGCTCAGGTACCCTTTACAGTATTCTTTACATCTCCATAGCTACCCTCTTACCGTAGCTTAGTAATTCAACTTCCTCTGGTTAACTTACAATGTGCTGTCTGTCTCTTCACTAGATCAAGACAGAAAAAAAACAAGATTTAAAGAAGAACCAATTGGAAGTTTTAGAACTAGAAAATACAGGGAGTGTGGGATCACTCCTGGACTTGAGCTCAACAGCAACGTTTGCCTCAAGAAAAAGTACTTTGTACAATTCTTTGGAGTTATCAGCCGAACTAGCTGTTTTTTCCTCCCATGAAACATCATGTTTACCACGGCTAAAAAAACTGAAAAAACAAAAAACAAAAACAAGTTATTCAGACAGATCTGGGTATTCAAGCATTTTATCACTAAAGAATGAAGTGAGCCTAAGAGCCAAGGAAAACAACTGACAATATTTGTTGCCAATGATAAAAATCAAACTTTCAAGCAAAAATTAGGATTTTAGAAAACTTGTGATCACCACAATGAGCCTGACAGCTTCCCCAATACCTAAAAGGCTTTTCAAGATGAGACAGGTAGTGATGTTAAGGAATGTAAGCTTTGATAATACACATGAAACGTGTCAACATTTGGAGTATCTGCATAACTCAATGATCAAGTATCCACCAAAACACCAACATGATGTTACAAAACCATGCATGAGTAAAAAAATAAGCCAATGGATTTTTAAAAATAGCTTTATTGGGGGAGCGCCTGGGTGGCTCAGGTCATGATCTCAGGGTCCTGGGATCGAGCCCCATGTGGGGCTCCCTGCTCAGCAAGGAGTCTGCTTCTCCCTCTCACTCTCCTCTGTGTGCGCACACTCTCTCTTTCTCTCTCAAATAAAATCTTTTAAAAAACAGCTTCATAGGGGAATCACTGACATACAATAAAATGCACTTAAAGGGGTTACCACTTGATAAGCTTGTCAATGATAAAACTGTCATCACAACTGAGATAATGAACATATCCATCACCACCAAAATTAACTCAGGTCCCTTGATAATCTCTCCATCCCACCGTTCTCTCAGTCCCATTCCTAGGCAACCATCAATCTACATTCTAGTACTATGGATTAATTTGCATTTTCTAGAGTTCTATGTAAGTGGCACATACTGTGGCTTCTTTCACTTATTATTTTGAGATTCATGTATGTTGTATCAACAGTTCATTTCTTTTAGTCACAGACTCGTAATCCATTTTATAGGTGTATCACAATTTGTTTATTCATTCATCTGTTGATAGGCATTTGGGTTGGTTCAAGTGTCAGGATTTTACAATAAAACTGCTATGTACATTCACATACAAGAGTTTGTATGCATTCATTTCTCTTAGTAAGTCCCTACCAGTACTATAGCTGGATCATATGTTAACTTTTTAAGAAACTGCTACACTGATTTCCAAGGTGGTTGTACCACTTTACATTCCAGCAGCATATGAAAGTTACTGTTGTTCCACATTCTGACCAACATTTGGTATGGTCATACTTTATAATTTCATTCATTCTAATAGGTATGTAGTGATGTAGTTCTATTCTGCTAACAGCGTTATCGAAATATACATACTACAAAGCTCAACAACTAAAGTACACAATTCAAAGGCTTTTTATGTATTTACAGAGTGAGGCAGCCGCTACCACAATCTAATTTTTTAACATCCTCATCATCCCAAAAAGAAACCTTGTAACTATTAACAGTCATTCCCCATTCTTTCTCTTTACATAGATTTGCCTATTTGAGCCATAATTTGGATCACATAAAATGTGGTGTTTCATGACCAGTTTCTTTCACTTAGCACAATGTTTATGAGGTTCAACCAAGTTATTATACATACCAGTATTTCATTCCTTTGTATTGCCAAATAATATTCCATTTTATAGGTATGTTACATTTTCTTATCCATTCATCAGTTGATACACAATGGGGTGTGAAGATATATTTTGAATTCTCCTAGGTATATACCTAGGAGTGGAAATGCTGGGTCATATGGCAACTTTGTAACACTGTATCTTACATTCTCACCAGCAATGAATGAAGGTTCCAATTTCTCCACATCCTTCTCCACTGAATATGTGTCCCTTTTGATTATAGTCATCCTAGTGGGTGTGAATTATTTCACTGTGGTTTTGATTTGCATTTACCTAATGACTAGTGATGCTCAGCATCTTTTCATATGCTTATTAGCCATATGCATATATTCTCTGGTGAAGTGTCCAAATCTTCGGGCCTGTCTTAAACTGTGTCATTCGTTTTCTTACCGAGTTGAGTGTTTTATATACTCCAATAAGTCCTTTATCAGATAAACATTTTGCAAACATTTTCTGTGGCCTGTCTTCATTCTCTTAACAGTGTCTTTCAAAGAGAAGTTGTGAATTTTGATGCCATCCAATTTATCAGTTTCTTCTTTTACAGATCATGCTTTTAATGTTGTATCTAAGAAATCTTAGCCTAACCCAAGATCACAAAGGTTTTCTCCTATATTTTCTTCTAAAAGTTTCGTAGTTAGCTTTTTCATTTAGGTCTAACATCCCTCTGAGTTAATTTTGGTATATGGTGAAAGGTATGGCTCGAAGTTCATTTTTTGCCTATGAAGAGTCAATTATTCCAGCACCATCTGTTGAAAAACTATACTTTCTCCACCGAACTGCTGTTGTATCTACATCAAAAATCAATTGTCCACATGTGTATGAGTCTATTTCTGGACTATCCTGAGCCATCAAACCAATGGATTTTAATTTAAGTTGATTTAATTTTTAAAAGGTGAGGTATATGCTTTCAGATATAATACCGCTTAAAGAAACTACCACTTGTTGAACTTTGGCATAGTATCAAAGGACATCAAAAATTACCTGAAAGTACCCCTCCCTTTTTCAAATTATCTGTGTGAAGTCCAATCTTCTTCATACACTTTAACCAAAACATATCGCAAGAGTAACTGCAGGGGCAGAGATGTGAATCTGTCTTCTAACAATTCAGACAAAAAAGATTTGCAAAAAATTGAAACAATGCTACTTTTCTCACTGAAGTTTGTGTCTTGGAAAATACATTTATGATAAAGTTATTTTTGTTAACACGTACTGCATTTAAAGTTCTGTTTTTGGGTACCTGGGAGGCTCAGTTGGTTAAGCATCTGCCTTTCAGCTCCTGTCATTATCCCAGGGGAGTCCTGCATGGGATTCCCTGCTCAGCGGGGAGTCTGCTTCTCCTTCTGCCCCCCTCCCCATCTCTCATGAATAATTAAAAAAAAAAATAAAGTTGTTTTCATTTCTAATATAGCAAAAAGATATCCTCCACATAAACAAAAGTCCTATGGGTCTTCAGTATTTAAAAGTATAAAGGAATCCCAAGAGCAATGGTCTTCAAACTGGTCCACTTAATAAAAGTGCCTCTAAGGAACTCTGAAATGGCTAAGAATGGGGGAAATGAAATTCACACAGGAAACATAGTTGACACAGGGCCTAAGTACAGAGCAGGTATTCAATATTTGATAAATGGAGAAGAAAAAAAAAGAGAAGGAATCTCCAAATCTTTTATCTCAAAAGTGCTATAATGTGCTATAATGTGAGATAAAATGCTTTTATCTCAAAAGTGCTTTACACTGAAAATGCTAAATCTAATTGTATGTAAATTTTATCTTATTAACCTTATTAACCTATCATTAAAAAATACACAAGTGGGGGTAGGGAAGAGAGAGAGAGAGAGAGAAAGATTATAATGAAGTTGTTACAAGAAATGAGCATACAGAAAATGTTTCAATGTCTTCCAAGCCTTCAAGAACTCACCATGTCTGTTATGCACTGAACTGTGTTTTTTCCACCAGCTCCACCAAAATTCACGTGTGAGTGTGTGTGTGCGCGTGTGTATGTATTTATTAGAGAAAGAGAGAAAAAGCAAGAGAGCATAAGTGAGGGGAAATTTGGATTTAAGATTAAGTTAATAAGGAAAAAGATATATTCAAGAAGACAGTGACAGAAGGGCAAGACAATTAATGCCTCACCTCTGCTCAAAACCCTATCTCACAAAAGTAAAAGTAAAGTCTTACCTACTTGTTCCCCTTCTACACTCCCCCTGGCCCCATGATCTCCCTGACCTCATATTTTACTTCCTCTTTGCCCAACTCATTCACTCCACTGCAGCTACACTGGTCTCCTGGTTATTAAACATTCCCAGCATACCCCCGTCTTAAAGATTTCACACTGGCTATTGTCTCTGCCTAGAATGCTCTGCCCACAGAGTATGTCTAACTCCCTCTCTTACTTTGCTTCTTCTCAGTGAGGCCCTCCTTCATTGCCACATTTAAAACTGCAACGCCATCCTCCTATCCTGGCACTCCTATTCCCTACAGATTTACTGTTCTCCACAGCATTTATAAGTTATGCCATATAATTATTTTCTGTCTTCCCTTCCTCCCCTACCAAGGCAAAAGAATGTAAACCCAATGAAATAAGGGATTTTGTCTATTTTGTTTCCTGCCTAGCCCAAAAGCATAAAATAGTGCCTGGCCTGTAACAGGTGCTCAGTAAGCATTTGCCAAATAAGTGCATGTCTGCTTGGTGGTCATAAGCATGCCAAAGCAGCGAAAGTTGATCCGTGGTGAGAAGAATGAAGCAGACATGTCTGAAAGCAGAGATGAAAGACCATGTGGTTCTAGAAAGATGATAACGAGCTATCTGGTTCTGACAACTTCCCATCCTTTTAACTCATTTCTTCCAAATCTACGTCACCTCAGGTTTTGCCATAGTAAATACAGACGGTGATCAACTGCAATACACTTCAACTCCATACCTTCCCAGTGTGTCTCATAAAGCATAAAGAATAACTGCTTTGGCACTCCATAAAAAAATTACTGATGATATTTTGTATTACATTTTGCTAGAGTAAGGAGTGACTTAGCAAAATATAAAAAAAAAGTCAGGTCTGTACCACTGGACTGAAATGAGAACACTCTACTATGGCAAAATGCATTTAATATCTTCATGAGGGTTTCATATATCAATACTTGCTTGCAACATCTATTCCAACAGTGTGGTGTTTTTTCTTTTAAAAAATGTATATCCTTGAGCAAAAGACAAATTTTTTTTCCTGAAACTGAAAAATCTCAGTGCACTGCAGGATCAGACTCCTAATCCATAAAACAAGGAAGCTGCATTTCTAAAGTATCTTCTGAAGTTCAAAGATTTGATGATAGCAGTTTATACAACCTATCCACACTCATACAAACTACATAAAAAAACAATATGAATGATTCATTTGTCCTGCGTAATGAGAATGGATTATAAACCTGTTGATTTTACAAAAATAAAATTTAACACACCAAACACTTTTTAGAGATCTTTAAAATCTAGCGAACACTTAATATGAAAGGCCAAAATCCATCTGGCAAATAATCAATTTTCTAACAGAATTAAATACTGTTTACTACAAATACAAAACATTCTGAGCATTATAGTATCACATACAGTACCCTAGAGAAAAGCAAGACGCTATTTTTAAGAGTGGAAAGAGTTACACTCTACTTGTATCCTTGGTATTTTAATAACATTTTTAGTCTGTTGGCTCAGATTAACATATTAAAAAAAAGTAAACATTATCAGTGTTTTTAACAATAGGTGACAATTTTTTTTTTAAGATTTTAGTTATTTATCTGACAGAGAGAGAAACAGAGAGAGGGAACACAAGCAGAAGGAAAGGGAGAGGGAGAAGCAGGCTTCCCGCAGAGCAGGGAGCCCGATGCGGGGCTCGATCCCAGGAACACCGGATCATGGCAGGGGCTTACCGACTGAGCCACCCAGGCGCTCCAACAGGTGACAATTTTTAAAACTTAATTTTCTTTACATATTTTTGTAATTTTCTTTCATTTTTACTAAGTCTCCTACAAAAAAAAAAAAAACTGTTTCTTTTATAATCAGATAAAAAACCCAATTGCATTTTTTCAATTTAAGAAATAATCTGTAATAACTAATTTAGCAAACAGAGTTGTTTCCAACCTGTTCTTCGCTATATCATGAAATCCTCTGTAATGCTCCCTTTCCTTCCAATGTTTTTTCAAGTTAAATTTAAATTTAATTTTGAAAATTTCCGAAGTCTTCTGATTTGGAATTTAGCAAAAGTGGGCATGAGAAGTATTAAAATTCACTTCCATTTCATGACTAATAGTTTCACAAAACAAATGCCAAAAATGGTTCTGTCAAAATATGTAAATGATTCATCCTATAAAGGGAGCAACAAAAGTTAAGTTATTTTATCTATTTTAACCATAGTGCCTGACAGACCCCAGTCTGAATCTTACCTCTGACCTTGCTCCCTGTATGACCTTAGGCAAGTCACTAACAATACCAACCCTCCGTTTCCTTTCCATAAAGAGTGGATATTGCCTACCGTAAGATGTTGAGAGAATTGAATGAGATGTGTATAAAGTGTTCAGCAAAATAAACGCCATATACACGAGCTCATAGTTATTTCAATAGGAAACAGTGTTCAAGTCGATAAATAAAAATCATTTGTATCTTACCCTGATTATAATTTTACAAGGAAAAAATGTTCAAGCATTAGGAGTACATGGAAAACCTTTCTTTCATAATTCCATATAAAATCGGATTCTGCAATCCCTGAGTTTCCACTAACTACAGCACCGTAAATGTGGTGCACAAGGAGTGCCCAGGCTCAAAGAATGGAATTTAATGTAATATGCCAGCACACATCGTGATAAATAAATACTTGCCTTATTAGACTGAGTCATTAAAATGTGAATCCAAAATGACCTGAAATCTATGCAGATGGAAAAAAACAAAGTAATTCCTAACCTCGCAGCAGTTTCACTTTACCATTTTTTCCAAAGGAGTCTCCTGCAGCCACCAGCTTTCACTCCCTGTATATAACAAACACAACTGAGGCATAATGAAAGGAAAACTTTATTTGTAATCGTAATATCTAGGTTCAAATCTCTTATTACTGTGGGAAACTTGGACAAGCTGTTAAAACAACGAAGCCTGAATTTCCACATCTGTAAAAGATACTACTACCTACCCACTCACTGGGGCTACTACGAAAGATCTAGTGTAAACGCACGTGAGTATGCTTTGTAAACGGTCGCACACAAATGTCATTACAGCCGAGGTTCTTACCATCTGAGGAAAGACTTATTTAAAAAATGGCAAATCGACATCTACCAATTCATTACATATACAGACAATAGCAAACGTGGATTACTCACTATTGCACACCACGGCAGTATTCGATGATTCTCATCTAAAACCACCAAAACTGCAACCCATTAAGACTGAAAGACACATCCGCACATAAAGTCACCCCAGGCATAAGTGCATCTTCACTGGTAACCAAAGCATCAAGAGACAGGATTATTTATTTACTAATTTCCTCTACAGACTCACGGAATTATTCTGTAAATTCTAAAAAGATAAAAGCGCTTTAAAATAACCTACCTTCGGTGGATAAGCAAATGCATTTAAATACTCAAAAGATATTTATACCTTATGTACTCCGTTTACAAGGGTTAGCTTGTTCCAAAACAACCATACCCGAAACACACGCACTAACAAAACAAAGCACAGAAAACCGGGCTTACTGGTGCCAGGGGTTCAACACAAAATAAACTGCACCGAAACAAAAGAATTCTCAACAACCTCCCTCCTCCTCCTAACCTCGTTGGACCTTACTCTCCCACGTTCAGTAAACAAACTACTGGGAAGCGGGGACGCAGAGGGCAAGGTTCTTAAATAGGGCTCAGTCCACTGCACTCAGCCGTCACCTGGCGGGGCGTTTTTCGCGAAGTTTCAGAGTCAACAAAGAAGTTTTGTTGTCAGGGGGTAGGGCCTGTACGGCAGCAATGGGCGAAACGACAATAAGACAGACAAAACCGGGTGGAGGAAGGGCGTGGGATACACCCGCATACTTCGAGCAGCGATCACAGCGTGTCCCCGGGCACTGGGGAGACCGAGCGGGCGGGGAGGCCACGCCGGCCCCGGTCCCCGCGGCCCGCAGCCCCCTACCCCGGCGGGCCCCCGCCCCCCGGGCGCACGGGCGGGAAACGGCGGGGGGCGCCAAGGGGTCACCTTCCGCTCCCCCCCGCGGCCCGCCGCCCCTCGCGCTCGGCGCGGCGGACAAACGGCCTCAGGCGCCGGCCCCGCCGCTGTCACCGCGCGCCCCCGCCCCGAGGGGAGGCGCCCCCGCCGCGCCGCCAAGGGGGCCCGCCGCCTGCCTCGAGTTCCGCGGCCGCGGCGCGGGCCTGGCCCGAACCCAGGCGCCGGTGCGAGGGCGCGGGCGCCGCCGCTTACCTTCCTCGGCGGTGTCCATCTTGTCTGGGGGGGCGGCGGTGACGCAGCCGCGAGGCTCCCGCGGCCGGGGCCGGAGCCTTCCGGCCGGGGCGGAAAAGGAGGGAGGGGGAGGAGGGAGGAGGGAGCGGAGCCGGCCCGGGCAGGTGCGCGAGCTCAGGTGCGAGAGAGGAAGCGAGAGGAAGGAGAGGGGGAGAGGGAGAGGGAGACAAGCTGACAGAAAGCGGACGTGAGAGGGGAGGGGGAGGGGCGGGGAGAGCGGAGCGGGGAGGCCTGGGCGGGGCGCCGGGCGGAAGGGGCGGGAGCGCCCCAACGACGCGCGCCGTCACTTCCGCCGCCGCCGCCGCCGCCGGCCGCGCGGGCGGCGAGGGCTGAGCGCGGGCGGGGCAGCGAGCCTCCGGGCTCCGGGCTACCTCGGTCTTGTTGTGGGCGGCGGGGCGGAAACCTAAGCAGGAGCCGAGCTCTGGTGGCACCGAGGGTGGCGACAAAGGAGGCGCAGAGGCGGGGGTCAGAGCTGCGTGAGCAGGCGCCTGGCGGCGAGGCGGTGACCGCGGCGAGGGTCCCGGCCGCCGTGCACGGCAGAGGCCGGTCCCTGGGAGGCTTAGGGATTCTCTGGGTGAAAATACGGGCCCTGCGCCCCCTCCTCCCCGCCGCGACACGCTAGTGCTGCGTGTCTGGAGCGGGCCCAGGAATATGCATTTTTGTTCGGCACCCGGATAGTTCTGGTGCACGTTTCGAGGAAGTACTGAAACATCTCTGCAATGTAAGAAGACGCACACTAACGTTGCCAAAATTCCTCCCAGGGAGGCTTCTGCCTTTGGTTGGAAGGACTTCAATAAACCACTTAGGCCGAGGGTTGAAACCTCCACCTCTAAGAGAAATCGGCTCAGAGGCGCGGGGCTTGATACACTGAATTATGATCGCCTACCTGGCCAGAGCTGATCTGCTTCGGCCTTAGGAGAGGCTGACCTCTGCCTCCGTCAGTAGTCCACCTTTCCTCACCATAAGCTTGCCTTTTTCTTTAAATAAAGATTTAGAAAATACGGTTTAGAAAGACCACCACCCTAGAAGCACCTGAGTAGAACCAAAGATGTATCTAAACCCCGCCCCCAAATATTTTAAACAATATGCAGATGAGTTGCAGAAAGATCCGAGAATGCTAGCAATCTCTTTTCCATCTGTGTGACTAAAGGAGTTGGAAAAACCCCTCCTCCAAGCCTCCTAAATCAGAATGAAATCTGGAATAAAAATAATGAAACTTTAGAGTCCAAAAAGAGAGCAGCCCTTGAAAACTAATGTCACTGATTTGACTGATTTCACTCAATGTTACCCAACGCAGGAAGGCAAATTCTTCCTGACACGATAATGGAGACCCACTGATTTCAAGGGCTGAGCTTGAGAATTGATCACATTTAAGCTTTTACTTAAAAATGTTGATACTATCTCCCAAGAAATTGAATTTGAAGGAGACTCATTCCCCAACCCCCATCCCTCCCACCCAACCCCAACATGGGTTCACATCCCTGTAAGGCCTGTGGTGGAGCACTTCTCCCTGAGCTCGGACCAGGGGCACAGTTTAGGACCACCAACCCCAGTCTCATGTTGTATGACAGGGGGAGGGATTCTGTGAGACAGACTGAGATTTGCTAAGAAAGTACTGGTAATATTTCAGGGCAGGTATGTAAACAGCACAGCAGAGCTGGGGTAGGACTGGAGGGAAATGTGTGTGTGTAGTGAGGTGGAGGGCTCACTCCTGTCTTTAAATGTCTTACTTAGTGATGCTCAAAAACATTACTTGTAGAATCGAGAACTGCCTCAATGTTTTCTCGTTTAGCCTTTGGAAGTTAAATATAAGAGTAATAAGCCAATATTCATTGAGTCCCTGCTGTGTGCCAAGCATTGGTCCTCGAAACAGCCTTTTAGGATACATAAATCAGTCACACTTTTCTTGGTCGCCAATGACAGGAACCCAACTAAACTTGTAGGCAATGTTGGAGGAATGTACTGTTGATCTGAACAAATTGTGATGGGGGTCGTGATCCAGTGGGCCTGAGGGACTCCTAGAACCAGAGTCCCTCTCTCTGCCTCCATCCTTAAATTCTGCTTTTCTCTGCATATGAGTTTTCCTGCTGTAGGGCCAGCTTCCTCCACGTGCCTGGAGAAAAGGCCACTGGTAGCTCTCAAGTTTCTATCTTCTGCCTCACCTTCAGATGGGCCGAGGGTGATGATCTATAGTGCCAAGTTAAAAATTCCCAGGGAAGGACAGTTATTGGTCCAGGTAGGTGCCCATCCCTGAACCAAATGATTGTGCTAAAGAGCTAAGATCACGGACTCTGCCACTGAACTACATTATTGAGGTGGAGAGAGGAACATTTCCCCTGAGAAAGGAGAGGACAAAATAATAGATGTGCATTATATTAGAATTACTGTTTTCAAATGAGAACACCAACATTATATAACAATATTTTCATTTGCCACCCTTTATCCGAAGAAACCAATGTTAAAATGGGTACAGAATTTCAATCTGGAACAAATGTTATTTTGATCAAAAGAAACACTTAAAGGTACAGCATACACATGGTTCCAGCCTCATTTGTTTGTGGGTGTCTACTGTGTCATGAGGATATTCTAGTCTAGTAATGCTGGGTTTCCATATAGCAATAAAATGAGCAAGAGGAGACATGTAGGAAAACAGAGTATAATATTTTGGGCACAAACTGTAACAATAACAATAATTAACCAAACTCCTTATTATGTCCGATGAACATCAATAGCCATTCTGTGTAGTAAATATTACACCCATTTTACAGATGAGGAATCTGAGACTCACAGTTGATAAGTAACTAGCTCTTGGCCACATACATAGAAGAGGAACCAGAATTAAAGCACAGGTCTATCCAGCTGCAGGCCTCCCACATTTTGAACCTCACCAGTTTGTCATTAGCAGCCACCCTCTACACTGACATTAAACTCAACTTTTTACTGTGAGCCCATGTTTATATAGAAACCCATGACTTTGCAACAGTTGCACAGAATTGCTGCTGAACAAGCATAGATATGGCAATTAGGCAAAATGCCTTACTCTAAGCTTAAAATTGTTAACATTAACAAATTATTGGGGCGCCTGGGTGGCTCAGGCGTTAAGCATTGGCCTTCAGCTCAGGTTGTGATCCCAGGGTCCTGGGATCCAGCCCCTTATCAGGCTCCCTGCTCCGCGGGAAGTTTGCTTCTCCCTCTCCCACTCCCCCTGCTTGTGTTCCCTCTCTCGCTGTGTCTGTCAAATAAATAAATAAAATCTTTAAAAAAATAAATTATTGAAGGCAATTTATGGCATTATCTAAATATTAAAATCTTCCTATTTTCTCTTCCCTTTTCATTGTCCCTTCCTTCCTGTCTTCCCTTTCCATTCCATCTTCCCTACCCCTCCATCTTTCTTTTCTATTTTCCTTGCCTTCCACAACAGCGATGTAGGCAAAAACATGGGGACCAAAGGAAGAGGCATGCAGGTTGGACAACTGATTGTGTTGAGCAAATAAGTAAAGATATTGAGAATAACGATGGTCAGATTTCCCACATTGGAGAAAATACTAATGTGGAAAGGGAAAGGTTAGAAAGAACCCTGAGGTGTTGGATTGGAAACATAGCTATCATTATGAACTCACTTTAAAAAATAAGAGCAGATAGGGGCGCCTGGGTGGCTCAGTCGTTAAGCGTCTGCCTTCGGCTCAGGTCATGATCCCGGGGTCCTGGGATCGAGCCCCGCATCGGGCTCCCTGCTCAGCAGGAAGCCTGCTTCTCCCTCTCCCACTCCCCCTGCTTGTGTTCCCTCTCTCGCTGTGTCTCTGTCAAATAAATAAATAAAATCTTTAAAAAAAATAAATAAGAGCAGATAAAGAAATTTATATACGTGTGTGTCCATGTATTATATATAATACATATTAAATATTACATATACTGGGACTGTATATATATTAAAATACATACTGAGAAATATATATATATATATATACACTTCCATATTGGGACAATTGGCAAAATTGAAATTTGAATAGGGTCTTTGAATGTTAATGTATGTTAATGTTGTATCAATATTGATTTCCTGACTTCTTCAGAGATCCTTGTTTAGTTAAATACATACTAGAGTGTTTAGGTTTGATGTAGGATTAGACTTGAAACTTATAGTCAAATGGTTCAGAAAAAGACTCTGTGGGAGGGGGTGTGCACGCGTGTGCACGTGTGTGAATGAGAGAGGGAGGAAGTTAAAAGTTGGTGAATCTGAGTGAAGGTAGTATGAGAGTTTTTTGTATTGTACTTGCAATTTTTCTGTGGGAAATTTTTCTGAAATACTTTTTTAAAGGTAAAATTTGTAGGTGCTGATGGAACTCCCAAAGCAGTAGTTCTCAAATTTGGGGGATCAGTCATAAACACCTTTGACAATCAGATAAAATCTATGATTTTTTTTTTTTTTTTTCAGAAAAATTCCATAAGCACAAAATGTCGCATATAATTTCAGGGGGTAGTTCCAGTGCACAAACTCCTGGTTAAAAGAACTTCTCAGTTACAGGATTGAGAAAAACTGATAATGTTCATTTCCTTTTCCAAGAATATAGCAGGCTAGGTTATTTAAGCCAACAGTTGAAAATGCTAGGTGAAATATAAAAAGCATATTCTTACACGTTGGGAAAAATGGTAAGGAAATTACTGGGCCAAAATTTAAGGACAAGAGGTAAATGGAACCTGGAAGTTGCTTTGCTCCGCTGAGCCAGGCAAACTTGAGCTTGTGTTTTGACAGCTTCCAGAAGCAAGAAAAATAATTATGGAAGCCCAGAACCTGCCCAGCACAAGACTGTGTTAAGGGACCTTCTACCGGGATTCTCCCCAAGGCCCATAGGGCTGCTATCTCCGGGGAATGGTGAGCCAAAAATAAATCTGACCCCTCTCCAAGACATCTAGGAAAAGTTGTCTGCTGATGATACCCACGAATCAGCCCTAGCATGGATTGCACCCCAAACTCCTATCACCCCAGTGACCAAATAATCTCTGACAGTGAATTCAGTTCAAAATGATCTTGGACCACTGGGAGCCCCAAGCACCCGGTAGAAGCAAATGCGGATTCCGTCTAGAGGAATGCACTGTTTCCTAGCTGTCTTGGTCTGCCGGGGCTGCCGTAAAAGAATACCACAGACTGGGTAGCTTAAACAACAGGAATTTATTTTGTCACGGTCCTAGAGGCTGGGAGTACAAGGTCAAGACACCTTTAAGGCTGGTTTCTCCCGAGGCCTCTCCCCTTGGCTTGCAGATGGTCGCCTTCCTGCTGCCCATCCTCACGTGGTCTTTTTTCTGTGTGTGCACGTCCCTGGTGTCTCTTCTTCCTCCTACAAGGACTGCTCTCCTACTGGATTAGGGCCCTACCCACATGACCTCTTTTAATCTTAATTACCTCTTTAGAGGCTCTATCTGCTAATACAGTCACTTAGGAGCGAGAGCTTCAAAAATGAATTTTTGGGGGCGCCTGGGTGGCTCAGTTGGTTAAGCGACTGCCTTCGGCTCAGGTCATGATCCTGGAGTCCCTGGATCGAGCCCCGCATCGGGCTCCCTGCTCGGCAGGGAGTCTGCTTCTCCCTCTGACCCTCCTCCCTCTCATGCTGTCTCTCATTCTCTCTCTCAAATAAATAAATAAAATCTTAAAAAAAAAAAAATGAATTTTTGGGGGACACAGTTCAGTCCATAACACCAACCCTCAAAGAACCTCCCCAACTAAGTTTACAAGGACAATGAGCTACACACAATAAACATAACCAAATATACATGTGTGTGTATATTTATGCATGTGTATATATGTGTCCCAAGATGCCTTGAGCAAGAACTCACATAACAGGCTAAACCATCCCACAAAGACTTCAGATATGGAAATTCCTAGACACAGATTATAAAGAAATTACACTTACGATATTTTTTAAATGGTAATGAAACAATTTTATTTTAAAATGATAATTTTATAACAGAACGACATCTTTTGCCACCATTTAAACACAAACTGAACATTTTTATTGATCCAGAAATAAAGGTATACATAATTTTTGCGGGAGTATACAAGCCAATGCTTGAGAGAACTCTGCACTTGAGCGTGAATGAGGCTGCTCCCGTCCTTGTGCGTACGGAGGTCTGGAGCCTATGGCCCTTCCCTGGAAGCGGCCAGCTTTCATTCACCGATGTATCCCTGTAGTAGCATGTCAGTAAATACTGGCTGAATAAATTAAGTATACTTTTTCAGGAGATACTTTCTGATACTGGAATAAGAACATGTGTATGAAGGCCTTTCTTAGGAAGAGACAAATTCATATCATAGCTGACACTGAACAACAATGATACATTACCTTTAGTGAGTCTGTTCTTTTATATCTGCATTTCTTGGTTGTAATAAATTCAATTTCAATACTTCATGCAGATATTCTCAACAAGGATGTACATTGAGTCAAATCAAATCATCAAATAGAGTACCAAGAGTTTCACGTTACTGACCTATTTGGTTATGAAAATCCCATAAAAATCCTTTACGATTTAAGCCGAAATGTTGCTGAGATAAAGGCCTTCAAGATCACAATTCCTTTTTTCTCCAAAAGTTTATTATGAAAATTTTCAAACATACCGACAAGGTGAAGAAATAGTACAATGAACTATATGTCCCCAACCTAGATTCAACAATTATTAACATTTAGCCATATGTATTTTAACTATAGTTTTTCTTTTCCATATCATTTGGAAGTATGTGTCTGAACACCTTGCCCCTAAACACGTTAGGGTGTATCTCCTAGAGTTAGAATAATCTTTAAAACCATTAGCACCCCATAATAATATCTAGAATCTAAAGTTCCTGTAATTGTCCCAAGAATGCCTTTTACAGTTTTGTTGTTTTTAAAAATATTTTGCTTTGTTTTTATTTTTTTTAAAGATTGTATTTAGTTATTTGAGAGAGAGATACAGAGAGAGAGAGAGAGAGAGAGCGCATGAGTGTGGGGGAGGGGCAGAAGGAGAGGGAGAAGCAGGCTTCCCGCCGCTGAGCAGGGAGCTACACGCTGAGTGACCCTTAACGGACTGAGCCACCCAGGTGCCCCTGAAAAAAAAAATTGTTACACAAGCATCCAGTCAATCTAGCCTCATTCATTGCCACTGATTTAAGTGGCACCACCCTTATTCTAAAACAGTCGTTAGGCGTCCAACTCTTGATTACAGCTCAGATCATAATCCCGGGATTGTGGGATCAAGCCCAACATCGAGCTCCATGCTGGACATGGAACCTGCTTGAGATTCTCCCTCTCCCTCTGCCCCACCCCCCCGCCATGCTCGTGCTCTCTCTCTCTCTCTCAAAAAATAATAAAATAAGAAAAAATGAAAATAAAACAGTCCCTGTACCTTTTGTTTTTCTGATGACATGCCTGTTGGCAGATCACAGGACAGTTGTTTATATAATATCTTTCATTGTAGATTTATCTGATTGCTTCTTCCTGTTGTTATTTAACTTGTTCCTTTAGCCCCTCTGTTTCCTGTAAACTGAAAGTTAGCCTAGAGGCTTGATTTGATTCGGGTTAAACATTGCTTTAGAAAGAATATCTCGTAGGTGGTGTCATATCTTTCTTATGGCAGCACACGGGAAGGCCAGAAACTCAGGTGGAGCCACTAATAATGTGACTGAGTCTGATCACTTAGTTAAGGTGATGGCTACCGAGTCTCACCATTTATTAATAATCTGTTGAGTAATACTTGAAAGCCACATTCCTTCATATCCTTTTATTCATATAGTCCTCATTAAGGAGGATAGCTAGGTTTTAAAGTTATTCTTATATTTGAAATTGCATTTTATCATTAAAAACATTCTTACCGATATTCATAATAACAAGTGTATTTTACAAGATCTTCTAAGCTCTTTATTACGAAATTCTTTCTTAATATTTCCAGTGAAATAAAACCTTGTTCTAATTTGTGTCAATCTCCTAATTGTTGCAAGAAAGAAAGAAAGAAGGAAGGAAAGGAAGGAAGGAAGGAAGGAAGGAAGGAAGGAAGGAAGGAAGGAAAGGAAGGAAGGAAGGAAGGAAGGAAGGAAGGAAGGAAGGAAGGAAGGAAGGAAGGAAGAAGGAAGGAAGGAAGGAAGGAAAGAAAGAAAGAAAGAAAGAAAGAAAGAAAGAAAGAAAGAAAGAAAGAAAGAAAGAAAGAAAGAGGAAGAAAGAAAGAAAGAAAAAAGGAAAGGGCGCCTGGGTGGCTCAGTTGGTTAAGCATCTGCTTTTGGCTCAAGGTCATGATCCCAGGGTCCTGGGATTGAGCCCTGCATTAGGCTCCCTGCTCAGCAGGGAGTCTGCTTTTCACTCTACCCCTCCCCCCTGCACATGATCTCTCTCTCTCTCACGTTCTTTCTCTCTCTCAAATAAATAAAATCTAAAGAGAGAAAGGAAGGAAGGAAGGAGGGAAGGAAGGAAGGAAACAAAAGACCACAGTTGACTCCTGCTGGTCTTCCTGAGAGACTGGGCCCTGAGTGCTTATCCATGTGATGTAGGCCAGGCCTTGAGTTCTTCCTGGAGAGACCAACGAATGAGAGAAGTTAGGAACCCCTTCACCCCTTCTGACCCATATACAAATTCAGATTGAATTGCCACATTTCCAACCTTACTACTCAATGAAGCCAGATAAAAGAAGCCTGTTAATGCCATGTATGCAAAAGTTCACCCACAAACAAGGCAAGGTCCCCAACTATGGTGAAAGGGCAGAATGTGGGAAGGACCATAAAGACTCAGCACAATCAAGGACGGTGCATTCTCTGCTGCAACATCAAAGCAAGATCAATAAGTCCTGGGCAAACCCGGTGGAAGCCTGGGATGAAGTAAAAGGTCAGTGGGTGAGCAGGTGCCTAATTGGGACCAGAGTCCATTAGAGTCAGCAGATGGCACCAGCCCTGGAATGGCAAAGAGGGTCAGAAACGAGGAATAATCTGGCATTTGCTCATCCTGCCAACCCAAAGGACACACAGGCCAAACACATACCCGTACATTTTCCTCTTTACTAGGTCTCCCTTCCAGAACAAGGGATGAGTTGTCAAGGGTTGCAAGCAAGTTGGGAAATACTAGGCTTCTCTACTACAGGATTTCTGGATGCCTTTAGTCTATTAAAATGTGTTAAGGATTGCAAAAAGGGAATGTCACCAGTGGTATCCACATGTCCTTGGCCACTGAACCCTTCCCTAAAAGGCCATCTCATGCAGCTGGAATGTCCAAGCATGCACTCTGCAAAATGTTGAACCAGATAGGCCCATGGGACCCCAAGGATAAATGAACCAAGAGGTCCACCCTTGAGAGTAGAAAAGCACCTAAATTGGCCATGGAATCTTCCACGTCCAGAGGATCCTATAGCCCAGGAATTCCTTGAAACTGTGTTGGATTTCCCAGACTAAGACAGCTCACCCCAGCCTGGTAATAAATCCTATCCCATCTCTGGATGCTGGGTTGCCCAGTGTCAGCTCACAAGTCAGTTCCAGAGCGTCATGGGAGCTCTGTGGCAGTCAGCAAGCATTTTCAGGAGTGAGCTATGAACTTCTTCATGTTCTTCCCTTTGGGATGTGGGATAAGCTAAAATGGCAGCCCCCCAAAAGATATGTCCATGCCCTGATCCCTGGAACCTGTGAATGTTGCCTTATTTGGAAAAACAGTCTTTGCAGGTGTGATTAAGTCAAGGCTCTTGAAATGAGAAGATCATCCTGCATCATCCAGGTGGACCAAAAAGGCAATGACAGGTGTCCTTATAAGAGTGGGGCAGAGGGGCGCCTGGGTGGCTCAGTCGTTAAGTGTCTGCCTTCGGCTCAGGTCATGATCTCAGGGTCCTGGGATTGAGCCCCACATCGGGCTCCCTGCTCGCGGGAAGCCTGCTTCTCCCTCTGCCACTCCCCCTGCTTGTGTTCCCTCTCTCGCTGTGTCTCTGTCAAATAAATAAATAAAATCTTTAAAAAAAAAATAAAAAAGAGTGGGGCAGAGAGGGGCGCCTGGGTGTCTCAGTAAGTTAAGTCCGGGCATGGAGCCCCGCGTCAGGCTCTCCGCTCAGCGGGGAGTCTGCTTCTCCCTCTGCCCCTCCCCCTGTTCATGCTCTCTCTCTCTCTCTCTCAAATAAATGAATGGAATCTTAAAAAAGAAGAGGAAAAAAAGAAAGCGTGGTGTTAGAGGGAGATTTGAGACGCAGAGAGGAGAAGGCCACGGGAAGACAGAGACAGAGCTTGGAGTGGTGCGGCCAGAGCTAGGGACATCTGGAGCCCCCAGAAACTGGGAAAGGCGAGGATTGGATTCTCCTCAGAGCCTCTGTAGGAAACGTGACCCTCCCAACACTTCCATTTCAGACTTTTGGCCCCCAGAACTGTGATGTGAAGTAATAACTGTTGTTTTAAGCTATTCGTGTGTAGTAATTTGTTGTGGCAGCCACAGGAAACCAATCCGGGGGCTAGGGAATATTTGTGCTCCAGCACCAGGGTCAACTTCAGCATTGACCTGCTGGTTGCAGCCTGTGTCCAGTTTCCGGCCCCTCTGCCACACCCCACTCCACTCAGCATTCAGGGGCCGGTCCGTGGGCCCCAGGGGTGTCTCTCTCTGGGGTGTCCCTTGGAACATACATTTCGATCTGATTGGCTTCTACCCTGAAATTGTGCTGTTGCCCTAAACTGAGGCTCTCCCTTAGAGATTTGATCTTCGCCCTAGAGAACTCAGAGGAATCCTTAGGGATTGTCTAACACCTCTCCCTCCTGCATTTATGGAAAACATTCAGCTCCCAAGCTGAATTTCTTCTGTCGTCTCGTGTGTCTCCGTTACCATCAAACATTT
Organism: Mirounga leonina; assembly: GCF_011800145.1. Lineage (NCBI taxonomy): Eukaryota > Metazoa > Chordata > Mammalia > Carnivora > Phocidae > Mirounga > Mirounga leonina. Next base: position 7,774,391 of record NW_023270865.1, on the reverse strand, counting down.
ACGGAGTGGTTTTCCTGTGCAATCTGCTTTGTTAGACCCTGGAGATAAGCAGGTCAGGCAGATCAAAGACTTACTCCCGGTCCCTGAAGAAGTTACCATTGAATTCAGAAACACTTTCTAGGTTTACCGGGAAAGAATCATAACCTCACTTGGGGAACCCATGTCATGCCTGCCGTTCTGACTGCTTGGATGTATGTAATTCTGAAGTCTAACTGGAATTTCTCAATTTCTTAGGTTTAAATCTTTTTTTTTTTTTTAAGATTTTATTTATTTATTTGAAAGAGAGCAAGAGCATGGGCGGGGCAGAGAAAGAGGGACAAGCAGACTCCCCGCTGAGCAGGGAGCCCGATGTGTGGCTCGATCCCAGGACCCCGGGATCATGACCTGAGCTGAAGGCAAACGCTTAACCGACTGAGCCACCCAGGAGCCCCTAAATCTTCTTTTTGAGCACAAACCGTTAAAGCGTATGACATACGTGTTATTTTTGTTTGTGAAATTCTCCTTCCTCCTTGTCTCTGTCTCTCTCTCTCTTTTAAGTAAGCTCTGCACCCAATGTGGGGCTTGAACTCACAATAGGGAGATCAAGAGTCGCATGCTCTACTGACTGAGCCAGCCAGGAGCCCCCAGATCTGCCTGCCTTTCAGAGAACGGTTCCTGCCTCACTCCAAACAGAGTTCTAGGGGACCTGCCGTCTCACCACTGGTGCACTCCGCTCTTCCTCCTCCACCCTGGGAAGGGCACACGGTCTCCGCTGGACAAATGCATACCCTTGGCGCCCACAGTGCCGTGTCTCCACCGCTTCAATCCGCTCACCACCCACTCTCAGGCCCCACTCTGAGTCCAGGTTTCTGACACTTTAGTTTACAATTACATCCACAGTTTGGATATTGATCCCCACAATAGTCTTAATTCAAATTTTTGACCAATCATTCAGAAGCTCTAAATAACATCTAACATTGACTGAGCCCTTGCTGAGTGCCAGGCCCTGTCCAGTGAACTTGGGGTGCAATATCTCAACACTCCTATGAGATAGGCATGAAGAGGAGAACATTCAGCTTCGGTGAGTTACCCAGATCTGACACCTCGGAAGGGGCGCACTTAGTGTCTGATCCAGGGCTTGTTCCGGGAAGCACATGCTGGGCCCTCAGGGGACTCCGAGTCCCCGTCAGAGGTGGCCCTGCTCCGCGCACTGCCGAGTTCACATGGGGGTTTAACTTCACCCACTACTTTCCTCCCTGGGATGCTCCATGTCCCATGTCTCCTGGGGTGACCCCCACAGCTGTGGCTCTCAGGGCCTCACCCCCTTGTGAATAAGACCACGGGGACCCCTCTCCTGACCTCTCTAACTTCTGGGTATTCACCAAGAGACTGAATACATGAACGGACAATGGCCTGACCCTACACGACGAGAGAACTCTAACCCACAATCTGCAAAACCAGCCCAGGAAGCCAAGCTGCCACCTCTGCGGCCATCGGCCTGGAAGGGTCAGCACTTAATAACTGTCAGCTTCTCTAACACTTCCAACGTAGGTCTTTGGTCCCACTTCCAACATAGGCGCAAGGAGAGGAAGCGAAACCCGCATCTGTAACTGATCCCACAGGATGCCCCGCTTCTGGTTAGCCCGCCTCTAGGTCCCCGTGCCAGCTGCCTCTTCGGAGAGCATATCGGAGTCTTCCCTTTCCCGTTAGAAAGCGTCCCAGCTCCTCTGCCCTCCTTGGAGTGGGAGGGTGGCTGACTCCGTGTGTATAGCAAGCGCGGAGTAAACAGCGTTACTCTCCTCGTTTGGGTGGGCTTGGTGTATTTCCACATCATCTGGGCTTTCACCGGCCTTAAGTCTTTCTCTTCGTGCCGCACCCACCCCTGCCCTTCAGCAAACCTTCACCACTCTCTCTGACCTGTCCCCCAGCCTCCAATCTGTCCCATCTTGACAGGAATGACCCTAAGCATCAGCCTTTTCTTGCAGTGACTCCTCAGTTTCTTCATGGGGCTACTCTATTCCATGGCAGGTGAGACCTCGCATCCCTGCCTGACACCCACAGAGGCTCATTTTAGCCCCAGTACCGGGAGGCAGTTGCCATAGCGACAGAGGCACTCGCAGGCGGGGAGAGCCGCCGCTCAAAGCAGCCCAAGAGGGGCCGGTCTGCCCTGCTCAACACCCCCTCCCCTCACCCCTGCCCCGCCCCCGCCACCCCACGTTCCAGAGCAAAAACGGGCTGAGAGAGGGGACTGTCCCTGTCGGTCACTCTCGGATCCCTGCCTAGCGCATCCCCCACATCGGCTCGTAGTCATTGGCGTCACTTGGTCGTGCAGCTCGGGCTGTGTTGCTTAGCAACGAAATAACAAACAAGGTGCATCGAAGCTCCATTGAATCTGCGCGGAATGCCTTGTTAACAGGGCGGCGGGGGTGGGGCTACACCTTTTTTAAAATGTAGGATTAACACATGCAGTAGAAAGTGGGCAAAGCTTAAGTGTACATCTTGATAACTTGTAACCAACACCCAGAACAGGATATAGAGTATTTCCAGGACTGCACAGAAGTCCCTCGTGCCCTTCCCACTCAGTACCCACTCCCCAGGGACAAGAATGTGACTTCCATCACCATCAATTTGTTCTGCTCTTGAACTTCAGATGAATGGGATCAGACAGGGTGGACCGTTTGCGTCTGACTTGTTTCACTCATCCTTAAGTCAGTGGGATTTCCCCACTGCGTGTGTAGCTGAAGAGTGGGATTCTCTCTACTCGAAGCAATAAAACTGTTGGGGCTTTGAACTTCAACCTGGCTTCTCTCCCTCACTTTCGCCACTGAAGCTCCTGCTGGATAACCATTTGAGCCGAATCCAAGCTCACCAAGCCTCTTCACACATTGGCTCATCTCTGCAAGTGGCTGGGGCTGCCCTAGCCTCCATTCCAAGGACTCCTGGCCTGCTTTTTCCCCATCGGTCAGTGTGGCTGAGAACTTGCATCCATGGTTTCGGAGCCACATGAATTAGGATGTCACAGAGCCCAGGTGACGAAGATAGCTGTAGGCATTAGAATCCTGTTTGCTCCAGTTTCATTCCTTTCCAGTTAGTTCAAGTTCTTCTAATTTTTTAAACTGCTTATTTTGAAATAATTTTACAGAAAAGTTGCAATGATAGTACAGATTCTTCTGTACATTTCACCCGCATTCCCCAAATGTTAATATTTTGCACATTTGCTTTACCATTCTTTCTCTCCGTGATGTAGGAAAGATGTTAGGGTTCGAAGCCAATGGCCAAGAAAGAATTCTTGAGACATCTTTGGTGCAAAAAGGTGATTTTAGTAAAGCGCAGGAACAGGACCTGTGGCAGAAAGAGCTGCACTGGGGTCATGACGGGTGGCCCATTATATACTTTCAAGTTGGGAAGGGGGTTAGGGACAGCATTAAGTCTCTAAGGAATTTTGGAAGCAAAGTTTCCAGGACCTTGAGGGGGGCTAGCTGTTGTTGGGAAAATGTCATTTATTACCATCTAATAAAACCTCAGTCATGAGACCCTTCAGATGTGTATCCGTGGGTCATATGCTTGGGGGATGATTGCCAACACATATCTTGGAGGTTTAGAGATAAAGGAGATTTCTAAAGGAATTTTTATATGTTAAAGTAAACTTACAGGATCCTGGGGGTTGGGCTAGGGTTGCCATTGGCCCTTAGCAAAGTATTAACATCGAGCCAGTTGAGTCCCTAGAGGAAAGTCACTCTGCCTGTTTCAAGGACTTGTCAGTAGGCTGTAGGTAGTAAGGAAATTTAATAATTTCTCTTCTGCCTTTGTTTCCCACATCATCCATATATGAATAATTTGTGTACATTAATTTTTCTAAACCGTTCGAGAATATATTGTTGACATTGTGCCTCTTTGCCCCTAAATACTTCACTATACATTTCTATTTTTTTAAAAGGACATTTTCTTACATAACCACAGTACATTTATCAAAATGAGGAAAGGAGCACCTGGGTGGTTCAGTCAGTTAAGCCTCCAACTCTTGATTTCAGCTCAGGTCATGATCTCGGGGTCATGAGATTGAGCCCCATGTCCGGCTCTGCGCTCAGGGTGGAGTCTGCTTGGGATTCTCTCTCTTCCTCTGCCCCCCTGCAACCTCCACTCAACGCTCTCTCTCTAAATAAATAAAATCTTCTAAAAAATGAGAAAATTAACATTGGCATACCAGTATTATATAACTACAGACCTTATGCAAATTCTGCCAATCAGCTACTGATGTGTTTGTGAAAGTTGCAGGATTTTTCAAATTATTTTTTATTATGGTAAAATATATATCACATAAAATTTACCATTTTAACCTTAATTTTAAAATGTTTTCTATAATTTCTTAAAGTTTTTATTTTAATTCCAGTTAGTTAACATACAGTGTAATATTAGTTTCAGGTGTATGATAGACTGGTTCAACACTTCCATACAACAGCCGGTGCTCATCACAACAAGTGCCCTCCTTCATCCCATCATCCGTTTCCTCCACCCCCCTAAGCCCCTCCCCTCTGGTAGCCATCAGTTTGTTCCCCATAGCAAAGCGTCTGTTCCTTGGTTTTCTTCTCTCTCTCTCTTTTTTCCCTTTTGCTCATTTGTTTCGTTTCTTAAATTTCACATATGAGTGAAATCATACCGTATTTGTCTCTGACTTATTTTCCTCTTTCTGATTTATTATACTCTCTAGCTCCATCCATGTGGTTACAAATGGCAAGATTTCATTCTTTTGTATGGCTGAATAATATTCCATTGTGTATATATACCACATCTTTAGCCATTCATCAGTTGATAGACATGTGGGCTGCTTCCATATCTTGAATATTTTAAATAATGTTGCTGTAAACATAGGGGTGCAAAGGGTTCCCTTCGAATTAGTGTTTTTTTATTTCTTGGGTAAATACCCAATAGTATGATTACTGGATGATAGGGTAGTTCTATTTTTAACTTCTTGAGGAACCTCCATACTGTTTTCTGGAAAAGGCAAGGGACCTCTCTGCGGTCTCTTTTATAAGAATACTAATCTCATTCACAAAGGCTCTGCCCTCATGACCTAATCACCTCTCAAATGTCCACCTCCAAACACCATCACAGTGGGGATGAGGTTTCAATATATGAATCGGGCTGGGGGGTGGGACACAAACATTCAGTGTATAGGGAACACTATTGGTATGCACATCTTCTGTCATATCATCCTAAACTGAAACTCTGCACTCACTGAACAGTAATCCCCATCTCCCACTCCCTCAGCCCCCCTGAAAACCACCATCTCTTCTATCTCTGAATTTGACGATTCTGAGTACTTCACAAAAGTGGAATCACACAATATTTGTCCTTTTGATTGGATTATTTCATTTGGCATAAGGTTAAGGTCCTCAAGTTTCATTCACGTTGTGGCTGGACTGATGTCCTTTATAAGGAAAGGGAAAAAAGATACCATTTTTCCTGGTCCAGGATCCAATGCCGAATCCATAGTGCATTTAGGTATCATGCTTCTTTAGTCCCTTCTAATAAGGAATAATTTCTTAACCTTTCTTTGTTGTTCATGACATTGGCATTTTTATAGGATACAGGCCAGTTATTTTGTAGAAATACCTTCCAGTCTGATTTGTTTGCTAGCCCCTCGCAAATTGAGGTTATGAATTTTTGGCATGAGCAGTGCTGAAATCATCATCCACTGATGATTCTCTCTGACACAATTATGGGTCTGGTGGCAAATGGTATTTAGAATTCCATTATTCCTTTGATACTTATTAGTTGATATTCTACCATAGGACGAGCTTTCTCTTCTCCCCAGTTATTTTTTCATTTATATAATTGTATCAGTAGGCACCCATGGATTTTTACTTTAGACTATGATTGTGATAGAACAAAATAAGGATAGTCATAATTCAATACTATCATTATTGTTGGTCAAATTATCCCAGATTTGTCCAAAGGGAGTTCCTCCGAGCTAACTTTCTTGGGTTTGCTGGATAAGTTCCTATCATTCTTTGAGCACTTCCTCACCATCTCACAGAATAATACGATCTGGGTTCATCTATATCTTTCCTATCTGAGCCCTGAAATTAGCTATTTATTCGAAGGGCTCTGGCTTCTTTTAGTGGAGAATGATATTGAGAAAGCCAGATCAAAGACCCTCTTGGCTGGTAGAATTCCTGAGGTGTCTTCACCCGGACATGCCACGTTAGCTACGTGACACTTTCGCTCTTCGCAAGTGCCTTCACATAACAGTTCTTGTTCTCAGTTGACTGCTAAATTATAGATATTAAAAATTATGATTTTATTCTGGGTGGTGAATCACAACTGATTTCTTTTTTAAAATGTACGTATTCGTGGGGCGCCTGGGTGGCTCAGTTGGTTAAGCGACTGCCTTTGGCTCAGGTCATGATCCTGGAGTCCCGGGATCGAGTCCCGCGTCGGGCTCCCTGCTCGGCGGGGAGTCTGCTTCTCCCTCTGACCCTCCTCCCTCTCATGCTCTCTGTCTCTCATTCTCTCTCTCTCAAATAAATAAATAAAATCTTTAAAAAATAATAAAAAATAAAATAAAATGTACGTATTTGTAAAAAGATAAATAAAAATAGAAATAAAATGTACGTATTCGTGTATTACTTTCCTGTTCCTGCTGTAACAAATTATCACAAACTTAGTAGCTTAAAACAGCACCAATTTATTATCTTACACTCACAGAGGTCAGAAGTCTGAGATGGGCTTCACTACCCTGTCCTGGAATCAGGGTGTTTACAGGACTGAGTTCTTCCTGGGGGCTCAGGGCAAAAGCTCTTTCCTTGATCTCTTCCACCTTCTAGAAGCTGCCAGCATTCAGCGACTCGCAGCCCTTCCTCCATCTCCAAAGCTAGCAATTGCATCGCTGGAACCTCTGTTTCTGTGGTTACATCTCCTTCTTTTGACCCTGCTCCTCCTGCCCCCATTTCCCTGTGATTACACTGGGCCCACCCTGGTAATCCAGGATAATCTCCCAACTTCAGGGCCTCAACCTAATCACACCTGCAAAGTCCCCCACTTTGTGTGGGGCCATGTATGCCATGGAGCATATTTACAGTCTCTAGAATTAGGGGGTGGACATCCCGGGAGGGCCACTATACTATCATAATGTATTTGATATACTGTTAAATGACATGAATTATGTTGGTAATAACAGAAACGGTTATAAGAAAGAAGGCCCGGATGGACAGCCACCCTCTTGCTCAACGCTGGGACTCTTGCTCGCAGCGGCCACCCCTGCCCTTCGGCTGGAGGGCGGCAGAGGTAGCAACTTGTGACAAGGTGGTCTGAGCTAGCTTCAAAGTCAAGGCCCCAGAGTCACCTCCCTGGCGAACGGCTCCAGACTGGGCAGGGGCTCTCCTCCCAACCTCCCAACCCAAAGGGGTGAGAAGCCCCCCTTTTCTTGTCTCTGAGATTCCTCCAGCTGGCATGCATTTTAGAGGCAAAACCAGGACACCATGAGGCGCGTGGGACGCGGTTTCCATTCGAGTAGATGAACTGCAAGCAGACGGTGTTGCTCGCAGCGTCTACACCGCCACCATCCGTCAGCACCCCTCCGCTTCTTTCTTCCCTGCCCGGCCCTGCCCACGGCGCCCACCGGCTGGGCAGGGGGCCCGCGTGTCCCCGGCGCGCCCTCGCCTCCCACGCTTGCTCTTGGCCGCCGGGTTTCTGCTTTCTCCCGCGAACCCCCGAATCCCTACTGCGAGGACACTTGTGTTTGCTTTTCTCCCCTAAGACAAATATTGCTGTTTTCCAAACCTCCCGCCCCCTGCTGTCCCTTTGATTCGGAGCCAGGTCCTTCTCGGGGTCCGGACCGATTCCGCTGACTCGGCACCCCATATTCGCGCTCCCCCCACCCCAATCTCGGGCGGCCCCTGGAGGGCATCGCACCTACCCACCAGCCCTCCCGGCCCCAGGCGGCGCCCGCAGCTCCCCCCGCCGACCTCCCCACTCCCTGCGGCCTGGGGCTGGCAGGGACCCGGGAGGGACCGGATCCAGGTGCCAGGTGCCCGATGGCCGAGCGGCGGCTGGCCGCTACAGGCGCCCGGTGAAAAACCCTCTCCCGGCTCCCCCCCCGCCCCCGAGTAAGGTTAAGGTTGGTTTCCGGGTCTCTTGGGGCGGTTGCGTGCACTGACGCGGAACAGCTCCGTTAGTGTCGGCTGTCACCCTTTTCCCAGACCGCAGCCCCTGGGGACTGGGCAGGCGCGTCTACGCAGCCTGGGTCCCGGAGGGTCCTGGGCGCGCGCGCGCACCTGCAGGCGGGCCTCGCTGGCCTCCTGCCTCCGGCACCCGCAGGAGCGGCTCCTCGCCCACCCTCTGCGGGCTCTGACAACCCGCCGCACCCCGACCCACCCGAGGGGGAAGAAAAGGGAGAACGGAAGCCTAGAGCCAGAAGACCTTTCGAAAGCGATTTTTTCTTGCGCCTGGAGCAGAAGTGACACACAATATACGGCCCTCCAAGAACTAGACTATCCTTGGACGGGGCACCAAGGACAGTGCTTTTGAACCTCTTTGTTGAGGTATCACTCACATGTACCATTCATCCACTTAAAACGTGCAAGTCAGTGGTGTGCGCTCACCGCCCCAGGCCACTCCAGAACCTTTGCCTCTCGGTAAACAGAAGCCCGTACCCATCAGCAGTCACTCTGTTTCTCCTCACTCACCAGTCCCTGGCAAACTCTAATCCTTTTTTTTAAAGATGTTATTTATTTACTTATTTGCCAGAGAGTGAGAGCGAGAGCACAAGCAGGGGGAGCGGCAGGCAGAGGGAGAGGGAGAAGCAGGCTTCCCGCAGAGCAGGGAGCCCGATGTGGGGCTCGATCCCAGGACCCCGGGATCATGACCTGAGCCGAGGGCAGCCGCTTAACCGACCGAGCCACCCAGGCGCCCCCAAACTCTAATCTTTTGATAGATCTTCTATTGAAAGAGTAGAGTCAAATAGATTTGACTATTCTGGACATTTCCTATAAATGAAATCATTTGATCTATGGTCTTTTGTGTCTGGTATCTTTAACTTAGCACAATGTTTTCAAGGTTTATCCATATTGTAATATGTCAGTACTTTATTCCTACTTATAGCCAAATAATATTCCATTGAGTGGATAGAACACATTTTACTTCTCCATTCATTAGTTGATGGACATTTGGGTTGTTTCCACTTTTTTGGCTATTGTGAATAATGCTGCTGTGAACATTTATGTTATCGATTTTTGTGTGGACATATGTTTTCAATTCCCTTGGCTCTATACCTGGAAGTGGAGTTGCTGGGTTATATGGTAACTAACATTTCGAAGAACCATCAAAGACCTCATTTTAGCTTTTTTGGGGAGAGGAAGGTGGGGCCAGTTCAAAAAATAGTTGAATAGATCTACAACAGCACTGGATAAATCACCTCCCACCTGTTGACAGAGAACCTTCTCTGCAGAATGCCCGCTGCATGGAGACCTATGAGAGGAATTGTTCACTGTATTGTGTGGAATGAGACAGAGCTCAGGGAAGGCAGGATCCAGTGAGGACATCCTCCTCCTGGAGAGAAGGGAGACGGCTATCCCAGCTCCCAGCTGTCACCCATCAAAGGGGCTGGAACACACGGCGAGCAGAAATCCACAGGCACGGCCAGCAGTGACTGGTTGGGGTGGGGGTTCTGCTGAGGTTGTGGGGAGGAGTGCAGCCTTACAGCTGAAATAATATTTGCCTCCACCTCCGAGAGAGTTTGCAGCAGGGAGGAGAGAACAGCATGGATCAAAGCCCAGCAATGTGACCGTGCTGGATGCACTTGGCCCTGGAGAAAGGACAGGAGTCAGGGGGGCGGGGCCCAGGGGAGTACACTGAGGCCTAACATCAATGCCATGCTAGGGAGTTTGAACTTGAACCTTTAGGCTCTGGGATCTGTCCCAGGACTCAGGGCTGGGCAGTGTGGTCAGCCTGGCCATCCCCTTGGAGGAGGGGAGGGAGGGAGGCCTGAGGATAGGGATCTGGGCAGAGGCTGCTGTGGGGAGAGAGAGACCAGGAGGACCTGGGAGTGAGGTGGGAAAAGGGAGGAAGGGGCCAATGAAGGACATCCACAGGACTGCATGAAAGGTGGGAGGTATGGGAGAGAGGGAGAGCCGCCTGAGTCATAAACACTTTGGTTTTTCTAGAAAGAATGATTTTGACGTTACAACCCCTGGGGCACACACAGCTGCTAAATGCTTTAACCACCTGTTTCACCCAGCTGAGTTCCCACAGGAAGAGAGCTTCACATGAAAACTCAGAATTTTTAGAGAGGCTTGCAGATTCTTTTGGCTTGGGACAAAGCCTTCACTATCTGTCTCCATCAGGTCGGGGTGTAAGTGCCCATTCTATAATGGGCGCCCATTACATGGAGGGCCCCCCTCGTGGCACACACCACCCAACCCCGGCCCAGCCCCACATTACAAACCCCTCCAGGCTCCTCCTCACTGGCACGTAAGGCCCACCCAAGGGTCAGCAGAAGTGTGAAAAGGAAATTCTTACCTCCAAAGTCATCTTTTTTCCTCCTCCTTTTCTTGTTTCTCTGTTTCGGGGTTTCTTCTCCCTACTCCCCTGTTCTTCTGGAAGAATCTGGAACACTCCAGCTACCCAGTGTTTTCTGCAAGATCTGTTCCCAGTGTTCTCTGCAAGATCTGTTCCCAGTGTTCTCTGCAGGATCTGTTCCCAGTGTTCTGTGCAAGATCTGTTCCCAGTGTTCTCTGCAGGATCTGT
>NW_023270865.1:7655763-7763656 GCF_011800145.1 Mirounga leonina | reverse complement strand
CAGTGTTCTGTGCAAGATCTGTTCCCAGTGTTCTCTGCAGGATCTGTCTCTGCAGGACCTGTTCCTCTGCTGGTGTCATTTCTCCCCTAGCAACAAGGTCCTGGGCTCCAGCATAGCCTGGGATTTGCAAAAGCGCCCTTGACTCAAGGTGTCGGAGGAAAAATCATTCCCTAAGGCAGGATGGAGGCTGAAAATCTGGGCTAGGAGCAACACAGGGGCAAGCCAGAACACTTTGAGGGTGCCAACTCCCTTGCTTTGATTTATACTCTACTTCATTACTTACCCTGGGGAGTCAAGGACTGCTAGCACAGAGGCTTTCAGGGAAAGAGCATGATGAATTTGGTGAGGCTGAGTAATCGGGGCAGGTGTGTGGGCGGTTTCCTGACCTTGATATTTGTGCAAGATACTTTTTCTCCCAGGGAAGTCCTCATGTGAGCATCGCTCCTTATTGCCAGAAAGGTGACAGGTTTGGCAGCCTGTGGTGACAGACGGCTTTGTCTGAACTGCACACACAAGGATTATCCTGGTCTTCCTCTGTGCCTCAGCTCCAGAGACCTCCCAGCATCCCGGCTCTAGCTGATAGTTATGCTCAGGTTTGCTCTCTCCTTTTGGGAGTTGGATCCTTTCATAATTCTACAACATTATGAAATGTTTAGACACTAGGACACCTAGGGGAGTTGACACACGATTAGGTAATAATAACGCATTTTAAAATAGCTGATGGGGGCACCTGGGTGGCTCAGTTGGTTAAGCCACTGCCTTCGGCTCAGGTCATGATCCTGGAGTCCCGGGATTGAGTCCCGCATCGGACTCCCTGCTCAGCAGGGAGTCTGCTTCTCCCTCTGACCCTCCCCCTTCTCATGCTCTCTCTCTCTCATTCTCTCTCTCAAATAAATAAAAAAATAAAATAAAATCTTTAAAATAAAAAAAAAATAGCTGATGGACTCCCTATTACTCTTCTGTTAGTTGATGGTTAAAATCCCCATAAAAAACCCAGGATCAGATTTCTCTGAATCGTCTGTAAGTGCTTTCCGATGGTTTTCAAATAAGGATTAACTACATCAAAGCTGGAGTGAAAGCAAGCTTCTAATCCAAAATATATCTTTAGCTTAATTTCATCCAGTTTTAGATCCAAGAGCTAATTTAATTAATATTTATATGAGCTTTAAACATTATTAACAGTAGAGTGGTGCATTGTTATTGTCATGGTCCCCCGATGAATAGTGTCCCTGTGCCCTTCACCGATTTGCAATGTGACTTTCCTGCCCCTTCTTAAATCAAGCAGTAAGACTCATTTCTCCAACTCTGGGGGGCCCAGTAACTTGCTTTGACCTACAGAATGCCGCAGAAAGGACACAGTGCGACCTATAAGACTAGCTTTAAGAGATATTGTAAATTCTCTTGTTAATCTCTTGGAACACTCAGAGTCCAGGGGGAGAGCAAGGGCCAGCTGACTGACACACTGAGGCCCCAGACATGGGAATGAAACCACCTTAGACTCTAGCCTCAGCTTTTCGACCAGCTGTCTGAACCCGGGGTGGCCAGCAGAAACTTGAGACACCATACACTTAGTGGCTTGAAGTCACTAAATTTTAAGGATGTTTGTAATGCAAGCAAGAGATAACTAATACAAATGGGACCCTAAATGGTGACAGGACGGTGTCCTTTTTCTATGAAAATTGATGTCATCTCTAAAAACAAATGAGAAAGTTTCCCACTTTCCAGAACAGTAAAGGTAGGGTTTCTTCCTTTAAAAAAAAGGAAGCAGAGGGGGCATCTGGGTGGCTCAGTCGTTAAGCACCTGCCTTTGGCTCAGGTCATGATCCCTGGGTCCTGGGATGGAGTCCCCGCATCGAGCCCCGCATCGAGCCCCGCATCAGGCTCCCTGCTAGACAGGAAGCCTGCTTCTCCCGCTCCCCCTGCTTGTGTTCCTGCTCTCGCTATCTCTCTCTCTGTGTCAAATTAACAAATAAAATCTTTAAAAAAAAAAAAAAAGAAAAAGAAAAAAAGGAAACAGAGTTGTTCAAGAAAGTCTGTGAATTTAGATTTAAATGCCAAAATATAACAATGCTTACCCATTATAAAAAGAAAACTGAGTTGTTTTATTATTTAGACTAAGAGCTAGTTTAGGGAGACAGAAAAAGAAATTGCTAAATGGATCCAGTGATTGCTTGAAAATTGCCATTTTCTCCTTACTGGTGCTTTTGCTAGCTTTCTACCCAAAGGAGTTGGGGCCTGCCGTCCTTTACACTTGGCTTTGAATTGGCAAAACTGTGCTCTCCCTTTCTGCCTCTTTTCGATGCTGACACTTTGTTCCTAGTAGCTCTCACCACACTAGTAGACCCTGGGCTCTCAAATGGCATTACGACCTTTCTCTCTTACAGGGATTTAAATGGAAACTTATCTCCCAATATCAGGGTTTCAGGAAGGACCTCTTTGCTGTTTTGTTGAAAAAGAAACACATCATGATGACTCCTCTCATGGGATTCTCTTGAGATTAAGGAATTTGACACCAGAATTTCTCTGTTCAGCAGAATACTGAGCAACAAATACCCAGAGAAAAAGAGCAAGTTGAGGAATTACTGTTCAGACTTTTGGATATTTGTCTCTTTATGTATTTTGACTTATTTTAGATTTACTTACTATAAAATAGGTATTTGATTTTGGCGCACAGTTCTGTATGCTTTAAATATGTGTAGATATGTGTATCGACCACCAGCATCAGCTCTAAGAACATTGCCATCATCCCTGGAAACTCCCTTGGGTGCCCTTTTGTTGTCAAGCCCTATCCTGAACCGCCCCCCGCACTGCTCCCGGCAACCACAGATCTATTCTTCCTTCCTTCAGTTTTGCTTTTCCAGAATGTCGTATGAATGGAATCATGTAGTATGCAAACTTTTGAGACCAGCTTCTTTCACTCACCCATCCATGTTTTTGGGTGTCTGAATAATTTGTTCCTTTTCATAACATTCCATTGCATAGATATATATATCACTGTTTGTTGATCAACTTACTCACTGAAAGATGTTTGGGGCAATTATGATTGGAGCTGCTGTAAATGTCTCTTCATTTTATTTATTTAATCTCTGCACATAACGTGGGGCTCGAACTCATGACCCTGAGATCAAGAGTTCCATGCTTCTCTGACTGAGCCAGCCAGGAGCTCCCTGTGTCTCCTCATTTTAATTCATAAAACAGGAATGCTATTTACTTCAAAACTACTTTATCAGCAGAAATATTAAACTGTAGTTTATGATACTTTGATTTTTATTTAGCGTGTTTATTCCAGGGGCACCTGGGTGGCTCAGTGGGTTAAGTGTCCAGCTCTTGGTTTTGGCTCAAGTCATGATGTCCTGGGTGGTGACATCAGCCCCAGGTCAGGCTCTGTGCTCAGCGTGGAGTCTGCTTGAGATTCTCTCTTCCTCTCTCTCTGCCTCTCCTGCTCAGACTCTCTCTGAAATAAATAAATAAATCTTAAAAAAAAAAATAAAATGTTTATTCTAGTAATTTTGGGGTGTTAAATGAACATTTCCTTTGTATAATCACTACTACTAAATATCTTTTTATTAGGGGCGCCTGGCTGGCTCAGTCGTTAAGCGTCTGCCTTCAGCTTGGGTCGTGATCCCAGGGTCCTGGGATTGAGCCCCGCATCGGGCTCCCTGCTCTGCGGGAAGCCTGCTTCTCCTTCTCCCACTCCCCCTGCTTGTGTTCCCTCTCTCACTGTCTCACTCTCTGTCAAATAAATAAATAAAATCTTTAAAGTATATATATATCTTTTTATTAAATAACTACGAAACTTAATATGCACCCACAAATTTTCTTTCTTTCTTTTAAGAGTTTATTTATTTGTTTTATTTTAGAGAGATAGAGAAGGTGCGCGCATGGCTGGGGGGGGGCAGAGGGAGAGGGAGAGAGAGAATCTTAAGCAGGCTCCACCCCCAGCGTAGAGCCCCACTTGGGGCTGGGTCCCACATGGCCGAAGCTGAAACCAAGAGTCGGTGGTGCTAGACTGACTGAACCACCCAGGTGCCCCTGCACCCACAAATTTTATTTCATTTTATTTTAATTCCTGTGTAGCTAACATACAGTGTTATATTAGTTTCAGGTGTATGATCCAGTGACTCAATAGTTTCATACATTACTCAGTGCCCATCAGGATAAGTGTGTTCTTCATCCCCTTTACCTATTTCACCCCTCCCCCACCCACCTCCCCTCTGGGACTATCAGTTTGTTCTCCATAGCTAAGAGTCCATTTTTGGGTTTGTCTCTCTCTCTCTCTTTTTTTCCCCTTTTATTCATTTGTTTTGTTTCTTAAATCCCACATATGCATAAAATCATATGGCATTTGTCTTTCTCTGACTTCTTTCACTTAGCATAAAACTCTCCAGCTTGATCCACATTGTTGCAAATATGGTGCCACAAATTTTGAGGATCCAAGGCCAAGTAAGATCAAGTCTACATAATGGATACAAATATAGTGAAATGGTGGTTTGGAGCTGGGCAATTTTACATGTGATCTGAAGATGGGAGAGATATAAATACATTTTTTTTAATTTGATACACTTTGATTGGGCCTAAGAAAGTAATCGATATATTGGCAGCCAGAAATGGACAAAGTATGGCATCGATTTGTTGATATGAGGGTTTGGGCATCCTTGAGGGGCGTTTTGGGGGACAGAAAGAACTGTGCAGGTGTTCACTTTGGCTTTACATTTTAATTTTCAATATACAAAGTTTACAAATCCTAAATTGTTATTCTTTCATTATTAAAGCTTAGGTTACAGATCTCTTTCTTATTATACATCTAGCAAATTTGAGACATTAGTTTATTTTTTAAAATTTATTTTTAATATTTATTTGAGAGAGAGCGAGAGCACGAGCAGGGTGAAGGGCAGAGGGAGAAGCGGGCTCCCTGCTGAGCAGGGAGATGGATATGGGGCTCGATCCCAGAACCCCAGGATCATGACCTCAGCCGAAGGCAGATGTTTAACCAACTGAGCCACCCAGGCGCCCCAAGGCATTAGTTTAAAGAGATCTTTGGATAATACTTGGTCCCATTTACTAACTTAGTTAATTAACCAACTTCAAAAGCTTTTTTTTTTCTTTTAGGGTAAGCAAGTATAAAAGTATTATAACTGGAATACAGTTGAAATCAGAATTATCCTTCTACAGGGCGCCTGGGTGGCTCAGTTGGTTAAGCAACTGCCTTCAGCTCGGGTTATGATCCTGGAGTCCCGGGATCGAGTCCCATATCGGGCTCCCTGCTCAGTTGGGGGTCTGCTTCTCCCTCTGACTCTCTTCCCTCTCGTGCTCTCTGTCTCTCATTAAAAAGAAAAAAAAAAAAGAATTATCCTTCTACAGTAAATCTAAAATTCACAAATGGTGGGGAAAAGATAAACTTCATAAAAAGAAAAACATTAAAGTTTTTTTTTTTCTGAATTCAAAGCTAAAGCATTAGTCATGACTCACACTTTTATAACAACACCCTTAAAATGTTTTTATATATGTGTCATTTCAACCTTACTGGAACGGTAATAACAGCCGAAATATCGCCAGCCCAAAGCTTTCAGTTCAAGACACTCTAATTCCTCTTGTGATGAGTGCATAAACAGAAAGGACAAGCAATGTCTGTGTCTGCTCCCGTGTGCCTCGCCAGCAGAAGAGGACATAATTTTCTGGCTTATTTAAGTTAATCAAATGGGCTACACCCCTAAGTTCACTGAGCCTTTGCACGCACAGTTTTCTTATCATCAAATGCTCAGTTTTTTTCTCTTTGGCTGCCTTATTTCAATTCATTTTTTTTTTAAGTTTAACGTGTACAGTATGATGCTTCGATTTACATACACTGTGAAATGATCACCACAATAGATCTCGTTAACATCCATCACCTCATATAGATAGAATAAAAAGAAGAAGAAAAAAATGTCTCCTGTGGGGAAAACCCTGAGAATCTACTCTCCTACCGCTCCTGCATACCTGGAAAGAGCAGTGTGAACTGAAGACCTCAGGTTGTACATGACATCCCTAGTGCTTATTTCAGGTGTACGATCCAGTGATGTATGAGGGAGGTCATGCCTTTTGACTCCCTTCCTCCAATCCCCCCTCCTCCTCCCACCCTCAGATCTTTTTAGCTGCATTGTAAAATGTAATATAACTGATTTTCTTTTACAGTGTTTTTATTGTTTGAATTAACAATAAAAAGAATTCCCGGGGTCCCTGGCTGGATTAGTTGGTAGAGCATGTGACTCTTGATCTTGGGCCGCACAGTAGGTGTAGAGATTAATTAAAAGTAAAAGAAATCAGGGTGCCTGGGTGGCTCAGGTCATGATCCCAGGGTCCTGGATCGAGCCCAGCATCAGGCTCCCTGCTCAGCAGGAAGCCTGCTTCTCCTTTTCCCACTCCCTCTGCTTGTGTTCCCTCTCTCACTGTGTCTCTCTTTGTCAAATAAATAAATAAATAAATAAATAAATCTTTTTTTAAAAAGATTATTTATTTTAGAGAGAGAGAGAGTATAGGCAGGAGGGGCAGAGGGAGAGAAGAGAGAATCCCAAGTAGACTTCTTGCTGAGCGTGGAGCCCGATGTGGGGCTTGATCCCACAACACTGAGATCACAACCTGAACCAAAGCCAAGAATTGGACACTCAACCGACTGCACCCCCCAGGCACCCCAAAAGTAAAAAAAAATCTTAAAAGAAACAACAAAAAAATCCTGAATACTGAATACTTACAGGAAATCTAACAAACTAAAGTTACAAAGGAAACAAAATTTAAGTTCCCTGAATTGTTTCAACACGGTAAATAAACTTAGTAAGACGTCATCCCCAAATCAAAAGTCAAATTAATGATTTTGTTGCACATTTTAAATTTGGTATGACACAGCTGAGCTTCCAATAGGTCAAATTCTCTTAAGTATCTCAAGAATATCAAATACACATGTATTTGACAAATGTACATATCCTACCTAACAAATTTCATCCTAATGTTATATTTTTGAGGGGTGCCTGGCTGGCTCAGTCGGTAGAGTGTGTGACTCTTGATCTTGGGGTTGTGAGTTCGAGCCCCACGCTGGGTGTAGACATTACTTAAAAATAAATTAAAGTAAAATACAATGGTTTTTGAGTCTCAAAAAATAGTTTTTGATACTTAATTCTAAATTTTCCGGAACTAAAAGATATCTGTGCACACGATAGGATAGTTAGCAACCCAGCTTACTGAGGCTACTAAAGTCAGGGGCTACAGGCAACTATGAGCCTGAATATGGCAGAGATTCAAGGTGGGTCTTCTTACTGTCTGGCAGTCATGCGGGGAGCCCTGTCTACAGTTGTTCTGTCAGTGATTCCAGAATCTCTAGAAGGTACATTGGTGTGGCCTGAATCCCTATGTTCCAGTTATACATACTGCATTCAAACACCTTGGACCTTAACAGGGATCCTAAAATAATGTAAAATGTCTGTTCCTTTCAACACAAAAGAATTTAAGACTTGTTGGAATCTTGCTTTCTCTTATTTTTTTTTTCCAGACTACACACAATTCCTATAGATATTTAAAATGCTCTCCAATTGAATTCTGTAGATCACACATACATGTACCACAATGTATAAGGTTTATTCCAATGACTGAGGCCTGGAGAGAAGACTGCATGAGCTATGAGGCCCATGCTCTAATACCTGGACCCAGTGTATGTGGCATTGATGAGAAAAAGAGTTTTTGTAGGGGCACCTGGGTGGCTCAGTTGTTAAGCGTCTGCCTTCGGCTCAGGTCATGATCCCAGGGTCCTGGGATCGAGCCCCGCATCAGGCTCCCTGCTCGGCGAGGAGCCGGCTTCTCCCTCTCCCACTCCCCCTGCTTGTGTTCCCTCTCTCGCTATATCTCGCTGTCAAATAAATTAAAAAAAAAAAAAAAAAGAGTTTTTGTAGATGTAATTCAGTGAAGGATCCTGAGACCAGCTCTTCCTGGATAATCTGGGCGGGCCCTACATCCCACATTTGTCGTTCTGGGAGGCAGGAGAGAAGAACATAAAACCACAGAGAAGACCATTCAAAGGTGCTGGTGGAGACCGGAGTGAGGCAGCCGCAGGATCAGGACCACCTTGAGCCTCCAGAAGCTACGAGCGCTGGGGAAGGATCCTGCCCTTAGAGGGAGCGCATCCCGGCCAGACTTCTGGTCTCCAGACCTGTGAGAGAAGACAGTTCTGTTATTTTAGGCCACCAAGTTTGTGGCATTTGCTGCGACAGCCCCAGGGAACGAATGCAGGTGTGTTTGGGGCACACCTGGGGGACGCAGGTCTCAGCAGGTGTTATGAAGATTCTTGAGTTTCAAGTACAGAAGCCCAGTGACACGATCTTACTCATAGAAGAGTCACTCATAAAGATAGGTGTACTCTTTCGAAGTACATCATACGGTGTACGGAGTCCGGAGAACTGAAGGTCAAGGAAGAGTCTGGGCTTGGGAAAGGGATGAGAACGAGGACCTGGAACGCCGGCGGGACCCTGTTTATCTTTGTGTCTGCTTCATTGTTGTTGTTGTTGTTTTTCACATTTGCCCTACCTCCATGTAGAATATGGCCTCCCCATGGCTCCTGTATGTGTTACTATTCTAGCCACACAGAGAAACTAGCTAGTCTTCACTCACCCCAAAACCAACTTGGATAGCTCAGGTGCCCCCCCACCCTACTCTGATCCACCATGGTGTTGGGGGGCAAGATTTGCCACCTAAACATGGCTGCCAGGCTCCTATGTCTGTGGATCAGGAGGCTGATTCTTTGAGAAAAGCAGGTGTCCAACGGTGTCCACGTAGCAGCTGTCTTGTTGTGCTGTGTTGTGCCAGTTAGCTACTGCCCCCCCCTGCTGTCTAAAAAACCTAAAATGAAGTACCTGAAAATAACCATTATTTATTTTCACAGATCTACAGGGCAGCTGATCGAGGTTAGGCTTGGCTGGACGGTCCCCTCAGGTTCAGGGGATGACAGCTACCACGGAGAAGCTCTTCTTATGGTGATGGCAGAAGTACAGGGGGTGAGCCCTGAATGGCAAGCACGCTTCAAGCCTTTGCTTGCATCATGTGCGCTAACACCCTATTGGCCAAAACATCATATTACTGAGCCTTGCTTGGGTGGAGTGGGGAAGTGTACTCCTCCTATGGAGGTTAGGTGAGGATTTTTGAACAATAATCTATCACCTGGTACAAGATTTTTAGTAATGGAACTAAATGATCAAACATAATGCCACTCTTAGTGGGACTCTTACCATTATGTACCTCCTGATGTACTAGAACATGAAGTTCTTAAGACAACGTAGCAAGACCCCTGCCAAAAATGTTTGGATTGAACCTCATTAAGCCTTTAAACTTAACTTCCAGTACATAAAAAAAATATAAGGAGGGGTAGGGAGATAAGTTGAATGGATACTGTATCAGTTATCGACTGCTGAGTAACAAATTACCCCCCAAACTGAGCTACTTAAACAACAATGAACAGGATCTCCCAGGATGGTGCAAGAGAAAGCAAGGAGAAAGCCAGCTTGGGACCTACTCTCTGAAGGCATAAGCTGTCACTTTCTGAAGGAGACCCAAGAAGAGATACCTGCTATGTGTGGCACTCCCTCTGCTAAACCAGGCAGAGAAGCCACAAGGAGTGTATTAGAGACATATGGCGAAAACAAAACAAATCAGAAATTGGTGTCAAGGAGAGAAATCAATGTCCTTTACAGAAAGCAGAAGTTGCAGGACCTTCAGTGACTTGCTGAGGTAAGGAATAGGGCTGGGGAAGAAGAGCCCCTTCAAACTTGCAGCCCAAGGTTTCAAAGATAACCACCAGAAAGCCTCTATCTGTTAGGCACCAAGGACTCCTGGAGGAAATGGAAGGAGGTCCGGGATCAAACGGAGACCTCAGGATCGTGCCTCTGAAATAAGCCCACATTTGCTACTTTTAGAGTATCCAAAGGGAATCTTACGTGTTTGAATTTGAGGTTAACAACAGAGTGAATAAATTAATTAAACATTAGCTCAACATCCTGTGATAGTTGAATAACTCATTGGCACGAAAACCATTTCATCCATTCAGTGCCATCCGTTATTCTTACGACTAGGTATTGATTTTAAAATCACAGTCGACTGAAGTACACTTGAAAGAAAGCAGATAAAATCAGAATATGGGAACTTTCTACAGGGTAACAATCTAATGGGGAGACTACTCTAGATTAAAAGAGCATTAAGAGGGGCGCCTGGGTGACTCAGTCGTTAAGTGTCTGCCTTTGGCTCAGGTTGTGATCCCAGGGTCCTGGGATCCAGCCCCGCGTCGGGCTCCCTGCTCCGCGGGAAGCCTGCTTTTCCCTCTCCCACTCCCCCTGCTTGCGTTCCTTCTCTCACTGTGTCTCTGTCATATAAATAAACAAAATCTCAAAAAAAAAAATTAAAAACAATAAAAGAGCATTAAAAAAAAAGGAAAACCCTCAGGGTGCTCGGTGGCTCAGTCAGTTAAGCATCTGACTCTTGATCTCAGCTCAGGTCTTGAACTCAGGGTCGTGAGTTCAAGTCCCGCATTGGGCTCTATGCTGGGCATGGAGCCTACTTAAGGAAAAAAAAATTAAAAAAGGAAAAAAGAAAAAAGAAAATCTCAAAACTTGGAAATAGGAAATGCATGACTTACTCTCCTGGCCTTTCAACGTCGTGCTGGGGCACTAACACTCTGGGCAGGGGGGCGGGTACACCTTCAGTTCAGACTGTTTAAGATTCATTAAGATAGCTGACAATTCTGTGAGGGGAGGGGATAACATGTACAAAACTGAAAGATGCAAATGATTCTTATCCGACAGCAGTTGAGATTAATTTTGTCTGGTAGGGATGCAAATGATTCCTTGTCTGGTTGCAAAGATAATCAGAAATGTTTTGAGGATGTTAACCAGACTTTTAAATACCTAACTTCACAATCCTTCTCCAGTGCTTTTGTCTCTCAGAGTTTCTCTTAACCAGTTTAACCATCCTGCCGCTTCCCTCATTAATGAGTTAATTAAATATTTGATACCTAGTTACTTTGTGCTAATAGGAGACTTGTGGTTTTGCCTTTTTGAAAGTTCTACTTTGAAAAGAGACTTGAAAGACTTAACATGGAATAAAATACGTGGACCTTATTTGGATCCTGTTCTCCAATTAACCAGTTGTAAAGGCATTTTTAGGGAAACGGAGGACATTTACAAAAGGATCTAGGCATTAGATGATTTAGAAAAAAACTTGGAGGTGACTACTGTTGGTTTGTTACACATCCCCTAAGAGGGGAGTACACTGCCTCAGGTGGGCCACACGGGGAAGCACCAGGGTCATCCAGGAGGCAGAGGGAGTGACAGGAAAATGTGGGCAAGAGCCTTTACCTCGCTTTCCACAGGAAGAATGGGCAAAGCAGGGAAAGCAAGTTTAAGATTGGCTAGTCTGAATCATTTCGGTGGGCTCTGGGGCACTGGGGCTACCTCTAGTTGTCTGGGACCTGGGGTGATTGGTGCAGGTAGAGAGTGGCCCAGAGTGTGAGAGCCTTAGGAGAGTCCAATAAGGAAGTCCAATAAGGAGTCCAATAAGGAAGGTTCTGGATTGGTTGGTTTGCATATGAAAGGTCTGCACTGTCTTGGCTTAGCCAAGGACAATCTCTCCAGGGTCAGCAAGGCTCCGGATGTCAAAGTATCAAGAACAGATGATTAATACACACAGTGATTTTAAATTATTTTCAGTATTTCATACAGTTGCTGAAGGTCGGGATCTGGGAGGGCCTTAGCCAGGCGGTTCTGGCTCTAGCCCTCTTAGGAGGGTTACCATCAGGATGCTGGCCAGAACTGTGGTCATCCGAAAATTGCCTGGGGCTGGAGGGTCTGTGTCCACGATGGCCTGGGCATATGGCATTGGAAAGAACCCTTGGCTCCTTGCTGATTTGGGCCAGCAGTCTCAGTTCGTCATCCTGTGGGCCTCTTGATAGGGCTGCTGGCTTCTCTCAGAGATAGAGAGATACCGAGAAAGAGAGGATGAGGGAAAGGTAAGCTGCACTTATAAAAATAAGTTAACACCAGCGGTATCATTTCTGCTGTGCGCTGTGGGTCATGCAGACTAACTGTGGAGCAATTGTGGGGGCACATGAATCCTGGAAGTGGAGGATGGAGCCAGCCAGCTTGCAGACCACCACAGTCCACCAAAGATTCATATCCTTCTCACATGCAAATTAAGTCAGCCCCTTCCCGAGTGCCCAGAAGTTTCATGCTATTATAGCATCTACTCTATGTCCAGAATCTCACAATATATATCAGGTCTGGGTGTGATTAAATTTCCTTAAATACAGTTCCTCCAGTACAGTTCTTCTGGACAAGCTGTCAGCCCCCCACTCCCTCTGTATTAGTCAGCACTGGCTGCTATAACAAAATACCATAGACCGGGGGCTTAGGAACAACAGACACTTCTTTCTCACAGTCCTGGAGCCTGGGGTGTCCCAGATCAGGGTCCCATGATGGTCAAGCGTTGGTGAGGACTCTCTTCCTGGCTTGGAGCTCGCCGCCTTCTTGATATATCCTCACATGGCAGAGACAGAGAGAGAGAAAGAGCTAGCTCTCTGATGTCTTCCTGTAAGGATACTAATGCTATCATGAAGACCCCACTCTCATTGCCTCGTCTAAACCTAATTACCTCTAAAGGCTCCATCTCCACATCCCATCACATTGAGGGGTTAGGGTTTCAACGTATGAATTTTGAGGAGACACATTCAGTCCATAACACCCTTCCCCACTGAACACACAATGGGACAGACACAGAAAAACCACCCTAGACGCTCTTGCTCAAAAAGGGAGAAAATGAGAACCAGGAAGAAGTTGCTGCTCTGTGTAGATTCTAGAATCTAGTCAGGGAAATATTGTCAATTCCTTAATTATGTCTCAAGGCTTAGGAGCTATACTCCCAAGGCTTTGGACTCTGCCCTCTGGGTGTTTGGTTCTTCCCTGTGAGTCATCCTTCCTTTTTTATGAAAGGTATCAGGTGTTGGCAGCTGAGTGATATTCTCAGCCTGCCGCCTGCCAGTAAAATTTTGAGGTTCCAAAGGCCCCTTTTTATTTTGTACTGTCTCTTTCCAGTCAGTGTGAGCTGTCGATGTTCCTGTGCATGTCGTTCTCTTAAACACTACGAATTTTCTGTGAATCTCATTAGTACGCGCTCCATTAGACAAAGATGACACCCACAAATGTCTCGGAGATGAGTCCTTCTCCACCTTGGGCTCCTGCCCACAGCTGAGGGTCAGCATGACGACGTGTTCTAGCAGTACTGTCCTTCGACTGACAGGGTCCGTGAGTGTCCTCGCCCAGTCCGGCTCTCTAACAAAACACCGCACACCGTGCAGTTTATAAACAACAGGTAATTCATCCCTCGCGCTTCTGGAGACTGGAAGTCTGAGATCAGGGTGTCAGCATGGTCAGTGAGGGGCCTCCTCCAGGACGCAGACTTCTCCTCACATGGTGGCAGAGGCCGGGCAGCTCTGTGGGGTCTCTTTTGTAAGGACTCTAACCCCATTCAGAGGGCTCTACCCTCATGACCTAATCACCCCAAAGGCCTCCCCTCCTAACACCACTGCCCTGGGGATTAGGATTTCAAAACGTGAATTTGGAGGCGACACAGGTATTCCCACCGCAACACGAGGTACACCTTTAATCTCTTTGGAGGGCCTGTTGTCTGAGAAAGGTACTCTGGGGTCCCTCCCGCCTTCTACCTTTCTGAACTCTCTTCAGAGCGGTTGGACAGGCCCACACTCGGATGTCTGTCTGGACCACAGTGCTTCCGGCCGGGCCCTGCCTCGGAAGCCATTCTTTACTTCTAGCATAATTCACCATCTGGGAAGGCTGAGCATTTTCAAAACCATCCAGCTGTAGCTCCTTTCCGTTTTTATTTATCCCTCTTCCCTCACATCTTCCTGGAAGCCAGTAGAAGAGACCAGGAAGCACTTTCAGCACTCTGGTGCGAAATCTCCTTCTAGATTGTGAGTCCACAGGTGCGCTTCCTTCTGTGCACATGGCTGCAGGCAGCGCAACGCCAAGCCCTCTCTCTCCGGGTTCTAGGAACAGTCACCTCGCTCTCCTGCAAGCTCGTACCTGAACCTTTAGGCACCTTGGCTTTTCTATGACAGCTTCTTCAAGGCACTTCAGGCTTCCTCCAGCACTCTCAGCAAAGCCCGCTGCCCCAGGCCGCACCCACATTGTAGGGTTTGGTAACAACAGCATCCTCCTTGCAGGTAGGTGAATAAATACATTGCGGGGAGTGTGCAGGCAAGACGGCGGCCAAGTAGGAGGGCCCTGGGCTCACCTCTTCCCGCTACAACTAGATCACTATCAAATCATCCTAAATACCCTAGAAATCGACCTGAAAACTGGCAGAACAAACTCCACAAGTAAAGGTAGAGAAGAGGCCATATCAGAGAAAGGGTTTTAAGAACTGCAAGTAAACCATTAGAGGGGGAAAGAAAATTTGGCCTGATTTCATCCCCTGCCCAATCCAGCAGGGTTTCTCTTCTCTGGGGCACCTCACTCCCTGGATGGCCCTTTCACTGAAGCTCAGCCTAGGCTCTGGACTTTACCCCCTATGAGGACAAGTGTTTGTTCAGTACATGGGAAAACACTCAGGGGTCACGCGAATCACTTATTAATGTATCAGTGCCATTTTAACGAAAAGGTTAATTAAAATCCTATTGGGTAGGGCGCCTGGGTGGCTCAGTTGGTTAAGCGACTGCCTTCGGCTCAGGTCATGATCCTGGAGTCCCGGGATCGAGTCCCGCATCGGGCTCCCTGCTCGGCGGGGAGTCTGCTTCTCCCTCTGACCCTCCCCCCTCTCATGTGCTTTCTCTCATTCTCTCTCTCTCAAATAAATAAATAAAATCTTAAAAAAAAAAAAATCCTATTGGGTATTTTTCATGGAAGCTGATGCTAAGACTCCAAAATTAATACAGCATAGTAAAGGGCCAGAAAGAGCCAAGATGATTTTGAAGATGGAGAGAAGAACTTGAGTATCTACCATAAAACTCTGGTAACTAAAGCAACATGTATGATACCGGCACCCAGAAAATTCGAAAATAAAAAGGATAAAAGCTCCCAAAACAAATGTGGGGTAATATTTATTAAAAAGTATGTATTATATGTGCTGCCGAAGCAAGCACTATTTATTAAAAAGTATGTATTAACTATCTACTGCTATGTAACAATTTGGCCCCAAGCTTAGCAACTCGAAACAACAGAAATTATTATTCTGCAGTGTGTGAGGGTCAGGAATCCGGGAGTGGCTTAGCCAGCTGGCTCTAGTGCATGGTCTCTCAGGAGGTTACCATCAAGATGTTGGCTGGGGTTGTGGTCATCTGCAACTGGACGGGAGCTGGGGGACCCAGGTCTGCAATGGTCCAGGCCCGTGGCTGTCGATCAGGGGCTTTCTTTGCCATATGGGCCTCTCCACAGTACTACTCATGACATGGCAGCTGACTTCCCCCAGAGAGAGTGATCTGAAAGCAGGCACGCGAGAATGCAAGCTGGAAGCCATGATGTCTTTTATAACCTAACACCAGAAGGACACACCATCACTATTTCTGTATTCTCTGACCCTGCCATTTGTGGGAGGAAACTGCACGAGGGTGTGAATTCCCAGAGGCAGGGGAACATTATGGGTCATCTTGGAGGCTGACTACCACACATTTTTTTAAGGGGCAAAATGTCATGTTGTCCGTAACTTACACACTTGGGCAAAAAAAAAAAAAAAAAAAAAAAAAAAAATATATAAATATATATATAGATGAAACAAATTTAGAGAAATTTAGGCTTTCTCTCTGGGGGTGACAAGATGGCTGACTGGCTCAAGAATCCTCTCAAAGCACGTTACTTTCTTTTCCACCCAGCCTTCTGACCTGTCTTCACCAGCAATGCCTGCCTGGCCCACAAGACACAGCGCTTTCCCAGCTGGCTACCTACAGCTGCATTCAGGGGGCAGGAACTGAGTCAGCAGCATGGCCCCATAAGTGGTAACAGATGAGTTGGAATATGTTCTCCCTCAGGTATTATTTTGAGATGTTCTGAAACACCCCAGAACTTTTTCTGATTGTGTTCCAAAATTTCTTTAGAGGAACAGTTGCATGGAATACTTTTCGTGACCTTGCCTTCAAGGTCAGTGTTAATCATAGGGTTTTAGTAGAGTCAGCAGTCTTGCTAAGTTTTGCCTTTGCCCCCTTTGTTAATTCAGCTTGAGCTCATTCAGTTCCCGGGTTTTTAGTTCCTTATTTCATAAAGAAAACTAAAACAACTCTGGAAAGATAACCAGCTGTGTCTGCTGAGTCACAGTTCTTTCATTTATTAAGGAACTCCATGAAATCCTAGTGTCTGCTTACACTTAAGTATTGCTGTAAGACTGTAACCTTAAACATTTTTTTTTAAGAGCCTGGGTTAAATATTAACTTGTGTGATGAATTTTCCAGAGGAATTTGGAACTAAAATTGGGGAATCTGAAAAACTGCCATTTTGGGTGTTGTAAGAAATTTGGGCATTTCAGGATAGAAACAAAAATTTATGTTTAGGGGCGCCTAGGTGGCTCAGTCGGTTAAGCGGCTGCCTTCGGCGCAGGTCTTGATCTCAGGGTCCTAGGACCAAGCCCCTCATCGGGGGTCCCTGCTTGGCAGGAAGCCTGCTTCTCCCTCTCCCACTCCCCCTGCTTGTGCTCTCTCTCTCTCTAGCTGTCAAATAAATAAATAAAATCTTTTAAAAAAAATTATGTTTAAGGCTGCCCCTCAATTTGTTCTTGGTGGTAACACTTTGGTGGCTTCTGGAATAATTTTTCAGATGTGGAAAAAAAAAGAACCAAAACACCTACCCATTATTTTGGAGAAATTCCAAGGCAGTAAAATAATTTGATTACAGATATTTCAGACTGGTATATGAAGGGATCTGTTTGGTGGTAAATCAGTGTATCTCCAGGGGATGACAATGGGGAGGACAGGAAGAGTATCCACCATGGTGTGATGGGCTGGCAATGTGGCCTCTTGGCTAGACTCAACCATTTTCCCCCAGAAATCCCTTTTCTTGTATGTTTCCAGTTTGATTGAGCTACAAGGGATATTCTAGCCCGAGAATTGTACCTGCCCTCCTCCAGCTGGGCTTTTCTTGCTGAACCCGTAATATAAAACCATGGAAGGTTGACACTAACATGACCTGTACAGATTATCTAGTTCGATTGGGTCCTAAACTGTCCATTATAAGGGTCATCAGGGAAGCTTTTTTGAAATATGAATCCCCCCGTGCCACTTATGAAGATTCTGGTTCAGGAGGTCTGAGCCCAGGACATCTGAATCTCCTTTGCAAGTTTCCTAAGTGGTTTTGAGGATCAGTCAAGTGGGTTTGCTAGTCACTGTGATTCTGGTCTAGTGGTTCTCAAAGTGTGGTCTTTGGACCGGGAGTATCAGCGTCATCACCCCAAATCCCATTGGACATGCAAATTCCTAAGGTGCATCCTGGACCCCGTGAATCAGAGGCTCTGTGGGTGGGGCCCAGCACTCTCTGGTTTCACAAGCCTTCCAGGGGATTTGGACGCTGAAGTTTGAGAACCGTATCTGGTCTCATCCCTCATTTTAGAGTTAAGAAAACTGAATCCAAAGAGAAGGGACATGTCTTTGGGTTAGGGAAAATTGACAGGAATGGGAAGCATTCCTTCATTGAGCTCTGGTGTTTTAAGGGGAGAATACGCACAGCCTCTGTCCTGAGAAACCTCGGGTTACCACATTTGTGTAAACAACGCTTTCCTCCACTAGAAGATGATACTTGACCTGGGACCATGTTTATAGTACAAAATGCCAAAGGAGTAGTTCTTTAGGAACGTAGATGAGAGAATATCAAAAGAGTTGTAGCTGGGTGGCTCAGTTGGTTAAGCATCTGCCTTGGGCTCAGGTCATGATCCCAGGGTCCTGGGATTGAGCCCTGCATCGGGGTCCCTGCTCAGCTGGGGAGTCTGCTTCTGCCGCTCTCCCTCTGCCGCTCCTCCCTGCTCAGGCTCTCTCTTGCTCATTCTCGCTCTCAAATAAATAAATAAATAAATAAATGAAATCTTAAAAAAAAAAAAAGAGTTGTAGCCTTCAACAAGCTTCATGGAGAAGAATTCTAAGTGCTGAAGATGATTTGCATAAATATTAAGACAGAGGGCAGCCCTTTCCCCAAGGTGAGAAAGCCACAGGAAGGAGGGGGCAGGGCAAGAAAGAGTCCAGTTCAGTTCAAGTGAAAGGTACAAGTTAAATGATGAGTAGACAGTAGGAAGGATCTGCTAGATCCTTTTAGGAAAATAGGTGGGAAAATGGTAGGAATAAATTGCTTTTGAATACTGTGGCAGAGGCGTATTTCATAATATAGGGCTGTCTCATAAAATTTGAATCTACAGCACGTTTTGCCAATTGAGACTGATGGGGAGGCAACTATTTTTTTTTTAACTTTTAAGTACATGCATAAATTTAACACTGAGCTAGCAAATTGCAGCAAGACAGAGAGTCTTGCGATTATGAACTATCTCATATTAACAACCATGTTATTAAATAAGAAGTTAGTAATGATGCTTGGGAGCTGAATTAGCAGAGAAAAATGACATGTAATTAGTCATATTTAGTCTTTCCATGTAAATGGTGCTTCCAAGATGCTGGAAGGTGCTTAAAAACAGTCTTATAGAAACCATTTTGTGTTTTGATGGAAAACTAGGCTTGTCTAGAGGACACCTTCCAGCCTGATTCTCATCTTTCAATGTCTTGGAGACACTCGACAATTGTGTAAGTTGTAGGTAAATGGTAGACACAAAGACTGTCCTGGGTAACTGCCCTCCTTTCCCATCCCCTGGAAGAAAGCCAGTTTGCCTCCATCTACACTTTCCTTTTAACAATTAATTACTCTATATAAATGTAAATCTATGATTTTTTTGGATTTTTGTTTTGACCGTTTTTTTTTTTTTTTTAAAGATTTTATTTATTTATCTGAGAGAGAGAATGCGCAGGAGACAGGGGAGGGGCAGATGGAGAGAGAGAGAGAATCTCAAGCAGACTCCACGTTGAGTAGAACCGAATGGGGGTGCTTGATCTTACAACCCAGAGATCATGACCTGAGCTGAAATCAAGAGCCCCATGCTTAACAGACTCAGCCAGCCAGGTGCCTCTGAACTGATTTTCACATCTGCCTAGTTTCCTCATTAATTAATGAGGAGCATAAAATCTTCAACACATGTCATTTTTACATGTATGTGAGCATCATGATTCTACCTTTGCCTGAAGATTACCCTTGAACAGTCCAACTGTCTCACAAACCTTACTCCCGGCGTCTTTTTATTTTACTGATTTGCCATCTCTCTGCAGAAAAGATCCCTGAAGGAAAAAATCATCCTCAGTCTGGATTCACACATTTTCCGATTAGAAGCATCTAAGTTAATAAGGTTCTATCTGTCGGGTCATAAGATCTGTGGCTAACTTCTTGGGGCCTCAGGAAGCTGTCACGGATCCCACTGTCACTGATATCCCTAACCCGCATTTCTTCCTCTTTTCTTAATCTTTGGAGCCAACGGAATTGGTTAGGACAACTTTAGGTGACCAGACAAAGCCTGGAGGGGGGGGGACGGAGTGGGGGGGGGCCAACAATGAATATGTAACAATTTATTTTTAAAAATAGCCTAATCCAGGTTTACAACAGGGAAGTCCCAGATCCGAGGAGCCAGGCACACGTGTAAATTTCACAGGCGGGCCGTCTTCCCGCTTCTCGCCTTCCTCCCGCCTCCCCGCCTCCCTCCCTCCCCACCCCTCCCCCGTGCCCTCCAGGCCTCCCCTCCCCACCCCTCCCCCCGCACCCCCCCGCGCCCTCCTGGCCTCCCCTCCCCCCCCCTTCCCCCGCCCCCTCCAGGCCTCCCCTCCCCACCCCTCCCCACCCCTCCCCCCAGGCCCTCCAGGCCTCCCCTGCCCCTCCCCCCTCCCTCCCGCCCGGCCTTCCCGGGAGGCTGGGAATCCGGGGCAGCCACTGGCCGGCGGGCATCCGCCGCCCTCCGTCACCGCGTCCACTTCCGTCCCGGTGGGGAGCGCCTCCTCCCCGCCTGCCCCGACCGTCCCCGGGCTCGGCGGGCTGCCTCGGCGCGCGGAGAGCGCAGGCTTCGGGCGGCGGACAGGTACGTGCGCCGCGCGGGCCCAGGAACGCGCGCAGCCCGGCTGCGCCCTCACTCGCGCGTGGGTCTGCAGGAGGGAGAGCAAGTCGGCCGTGGGCACAGGTCCTGAGCCCATCAAAGCCCGTTTTTCAGAACCTGACTTTTACCAAAGCGGTAGTACGTTGTCGCTGCAGAAAAGCAGCCCTGGCCAGCCCGCTCTGGTGTGTTGTCCTGTGGAAAAACGTAGTTGAAATCAAGCTGTAGTACGGAAGCTCGTATTTATTTTTTCCATTTGTCTGGGACC
The DNA here is from genome assembly GCF_011800145.1 of Mirounga leonina. Classification (NCBI taxonomy): domain Eukaryota; kingdom Metazoa; phylum Chordata; class Mammalia; order Carnivora; family Phocidae; genus Mirounga; species Mirounga leonina. Next base: position 7,743,219 of record NW_023270865.1, on the reverse strand, counting down.
TTTCTTTCATGCCATTGAGTACCCTTTGTAATTATTGCCCTACAGTTGGACGTTTTGGTTGCGTGGTTTTTACCAATATAAACCTGTGGGAAAAATGAGCATATTTGCATCAAAATGTATCCGAACCAAGTGAGAGTTTGTCCACCAGATATGCAGCAAGCCAATAAAAATTGACACCGAGCTTTTGCAGAGGAAACACAGAGCTGGTTTATTGGTGTGGCGCCACCCGGGAGAATGGGCAGTAATGCTCAAAAGTCCAGAATCCTCTGATGGCTTGCAAATGAGAGCTTTTAAGGGCAAAATTTGGGGAAGGGGTCTCCTGAGAAGGTGGACGCCATTGATTGGAGACCCATGAGGTCATACTAGCAGGTGACCACTTTGTCTGGTGCCCTGGAGGTCTTTTCCGTCGCAGGAGGCTTGGAATCTGGAAAATACCTGTATTCCTTATGTTAGAAATTTAAGCAAGCCTTCTTATCCCTTGAGCCTAGGCCTACGTGTTCCTTGGCTGGTCTGGCTGTGCCTGGGGTATATATGACCTCCTGTGTTCATTCTTTCATCTGAACTGATACGATGGACACCAGCTTCAAAAATCTTTATTGGCAGTATTTCCTTAGGATGCCTCCGGGGTCTGGAGAGGAGGCATCGCGACATCCTCGGTGCTGGGTACTTGGTGCGAGTTCCAAGAAAGACCGCTCAGGTCACACACACAGCCATGTGGGTTGGAGGCGATTTAGGTCTACTTGCTGATGGAAAATACAACCTGTTGTTTTCGAAGCCCACTTAAAATAAGGGGGTCAGAAGTGAGCCTGGGAAAGGCTACCCAGGCCTCAGAAGAGCTTAAGAGAAGGCCAGAGGCAGCCATGTGATTGGCATGCTTGTAGGCCAGTGGGTACTCATCACATCTACCTTTCCAATGAATGCTGCCTACGCCTGTACCCGGTGGAAAGTACAAGGATGATTGCTGACAAATAAATATCTGGAGTTGTTCGTGTTTGTAGGATCGTCGACGGTAGACGGCTGAGTAGGGCTGTACAGGCCTTCCCAGCTACAAGATCGAAAATCAGTGGCCAGGCAAGTTTCTGCAGTGTTTACCCAGTAAGGGGAAAACACCAAGCCTTCCTGGTACCTTTCAGCCTTTGTTTTGCTTGCTGATGGTTTCCAAATCTCTGAAGCTTCTAGCAATTTATTCCTTGACTTCGTTGCTGGTTACAGTCCCATCAACGCCAGTTGCCTTTGCTCGTCGAAATCTGTTTTCTCTGTTTCTGTTAGAGAACATCATTGCATTGGGAAGTCTGACTTCCGAGTTATTTAAATCCTTGAGGGTATGAAAGCAGGAAAACCAGACTCGTGGGACCATGCTTTACCACCCATTCATCGCCTTTTTGGCTTCCAGTGAGAAGATGGGAATGTTGTTCAGTCGCGTTGTTAAAAGGTAATTTTCAGCGAAAAGTAAAATCATGACTCTCATACAGATATAAAAATGAGCACGTGTTGGGGCACCTGGCTGGCTCTGTCGGCAGAGCATGAGACTCTTGACCTTGAGGCTGTGAGTTCGAGCCCCGTGTTGAGTGTAGAGATTACTTAAAAAAAATTTTTTTTTTTAAACGAGCACGTGGTAAGGATTCTATTTTATTCACGAAAGAGGGAACCGGCAGATGTTATAACTGGTTCAAGAGAAAGTCAAGAAGCATAGAGATACATGGGGCAAAGGAATGCCTCAGGAAGGCTTAGGTTAGGAGAGGGGGCAGGACATGTGAGCCCCTTGGAATTGGCAGATCAGAAAGGCACCACTGATCCCCGTGGGTCTTGGCTTGTGATATTGTGGAAGCATTTCGTGTGTGAAGCAGGGCTGTAGGGTGTTGAAGAACAAATCATTCAGTCATGGCATTTGTTAAAGAATGGAAGCAGACCTTATTCAGGAGCATTGGGATATGAGTAGGGACCACTGAAGTGGGGTTTTACAGTGGGTGAGAGAGACTGGGCTCAACTCTGCAAATAACAAAAGAAAAAAAGTGAGAATTTAGAGCCAAGGAGTGGAGTGGGGGGTCAGTGGATGGAAAATGGCTAAGAGGAAGCATCACAGGGAATGGGAGTTCTAGAGAACCGACCTAACTGGGTTCTTGCAGAAGACAAGCCAGTGTGATCAGACCTCACCCGGGGGACAGTGGAGGATGGGGAAACAGATTAGATATGGAGGGTCAGAGATTCTGTGAAACTAACTTAGCAGGATTCTTATTGGAACTGGACATGGCAGAGATGCCATCAGAAACCCAGAAGTCAGGGTCTGTTTGAGAAGAGTTCAGAGGAGCTTGGTGAAGAAGAGTCTTGGTTAAGGGACTGTAAAATGACCTTTGAGGTCATTCACACTTTTGTGGCATCTTGCATGAAGGTCATGGGCGGATCCCGAGCGTTCGTGCTGCTAGTCAGTGTGGCCTCATCAAAGAAGGTCTCTTGTGCAGGGGGCGTGTCTGGGTTATCCTTGGTGCCATGAGGAGGGTTCTGACTTCCAGAGGCTTCACTAGTGGAGACCACAGATCTGAGCTCAAGGTGGCCAGTGAGTGCTGCCAAGCCCACCTGCCAGGAAACAGAAGAGCCCTTCTATTTTTTAAAAAAGATTTTAAGTAATTTCTCCACCCAACGTGGGGCTCAAACTCACAACCCTGAGATCAAGAGTTGCATTCTCTACCGACCGAGCCAGCCAGGCGCCCCAGAAAAGTCCTTCTTGACACATTTTATGAGGCCCCCACCGACACGTCACACCCACAGTCCCATCCCTGTGGTTTCCCCCAATAGGAGGAAACCTTTTGCTCACTGTGACCGACCTCATAATGAATGTCACGCAGAAGAAACTGCATGTTTTTTTGGGAGAGCCTCTGTTATCGGTGGCACACCCTTCTGGGTCGTCCGAGTCTGGTCCCCGTCGTTGTCTTGGCAGCACCACAACTCTTTGTAAGTCGCTGGTAACCAGTAAGTTAGTGAATTCTGTCCCGTCTGGTGGAGAACCAATTGGCTTCCTCCCACCTGTGGAAAAATCTGTTTTCTCTCCTTTTGCAATCTCAACATGCCTTTACTCCGTATACGTTTGTGCTCTTTCCTTCTTCCTTCCAATCAGTTGTCACAGCCGCCTCATTCCCTCCTATTATATGAGTAAAATAAAATCCTTAATGTGTTCATTTAAAAAAAAATCTTAATGAGAGTCATGGCTTTACGTTTTTCTGAAAATTCTCCTTTAACAAATGTGCCATTTGGGGGAGGGGCGGGGCAAAGCCAAAATCCTGAAAGGGATGTACAGAAATTGTATGTCTCCTTGTCAGTAGAGCTGCGTGGGTGTGTTCCCCGAGGCTCTTTCCCCGAGCCTCCGGGGGGGGGGGGGGGTGTAGTCCCTGGAAAATGTCTGCCCGCCCTGTGGCCTTGGCCTAGAACACCCACTGCAATGCTTTGCCACAGATGGGTTTGGCTGGAGTCCAGCCTTCCACACCCAGGCTGTCCTGGGCACTGCCCCCTTGTGCAGAACAGTCCAGATGGTGGCTCTCCTGGCCATAAACATTCCTTCTGAAAAGCGGGTATCAATTGAAGATAAAGTAAAAAGATTCAGGTTCAAGGTTGCTTTGGAATGGCCAGGATATTTTGTGGTCTCCGCAACCCCATAGGACAAGTCAGGTAAGAAATCAGCCTAAGGACATTCAGATTGGCAAGGAAGAAGTCGAAATTTTCATTATATGTAGATGACATGATATTCTACATAGAAAACCCGAAAGAGTCTACCAAAAAATTGCTAGAACTGATACATGAATTCAGCAACATCGCAGGATATAAAATCGATGAACAGAAATCTGTTGCATTCCTATACACCAATAATGAACCAACAGAAACCGAAATCAAGGAATCGATCCCATTCACAACTTCACCAAACCTATAAGATACCTAAGAATAAACTTAACCAAAGAGGTAAAAGATCTATACCCTGAAAACTATAAAATACTTATGAAAGAAATGGAAGAGGACTTAAAGAAATGGAAAAACATTCCATGCTCTTGGACTGGAAGAACAAACATTATTAAAATGTCTATATTACCCAAAGCAATCTACACATTTAAGGCAATCCTTATAAAAATACCACCAGCATTTTTTCTAGAGCTAGAACAAACAGTCCTAAAATTTGTGTGGAACCACAAATAGCCAAAGCAATCCTGAAAAAGAAAAGCAAAACTGGGGACATCATGATTCCAGACTTCAAGCTTTATTACAAAGCTGTAATCATCAAGACAGAATGGTACTGGCACAAAACCAGACACATAGATGAAATAGATCAACGGAACAGAATAAAGAACCCAGAAATGGACCCACAACTATATGGTCAATTAATCTTCGGCAAAGCAGGAAAGAACATCCAATGGAAAAAAGACAGTCTCTTCAACAGATGGTGCTGGGAAAACTGGACAGCAACATGCAGAAGAGTGAAACTGGACCATTTTCTTACACCATACACAAAAATAAATTCGAAATGGATGAAAGACCTAAATGTGAGACAGGAAACCATCAAAATCCTAGAGGAGAACCCAGGCAGCACCCTCTTTGACCTTGGCTGTAGCAATTTCTTACTAGACATGTCAACGGGGGCAAGGGAAACAAAAGCAAAAATGAACAATGGGAACTTCATCAAGATAAAAAGCTTCTGCACAGAGAAGGAAACAGTCAACAAAACTAAAAGGCAGCCTACGGAATGGGAGAAGATATTTGCAAATGACATATCCGATTAAGGGTTAGTATCCAACATCTATGAAGAACTTAACACCTTAAAAACAATCCAGTTAAGAAAGGAGCAGAAGACATAAATAGACATTTTTCCAAAGAAGACATCCAGATGGCTAACAGACACATGAAAAGATGCTCAACACCACTCATCCTCCGGGAAATACAAATCAAAACCACGATGAGATAGCACCTCACACCTGTCAGAGTGGCTAAAATTAACAACACAGGAGACAACAGGTGTTGGCGAGGATGCAGAGAAAGGGGAACCCTCTTACACTGTTGCTGGGAATGCAAGCTGGTACAGCTACTCTGGAAAACAGTGTGGCAGTTCTTCAAAAAGTTAAAAATAGAACTGCCCTATGATCCAGCAATTGCACTACTAGGTATTTACTCAAAGGATTCTAAAATACACATTCAAAGGAGTACGTGCACCCCAATGTTTGTAGCAGCATTATCAACAATAGCCGAACTATGGAAACAGTTCAAGTGTCCATCAACTGATGAATGGATAAAGAAGAAGTGGTGTATGTGTATGTGTGTGAATAGTACTCAGCCATCAAAAGGAATGAAATCTTGCCATTTGCAGTGACATGGAGGGAGCTAGATAGAGTGTATTACGCTAAGTGAAATAAATTAATCAGAGAAAGACAAATACCATATGATTTCACTCATGCGGAATTTAAGAAACAAAACGTGAATATTTGGGAGGGGGAAAAGAGAGAGAGGGAAACAAATCATGAGAGACTCTTAACTGTGGAGAACAAACTGAGAGTTGATGGAGGGAGGTGGGTGGGGGATGGGATAGATGGGGGATGGGCATTAAGGAGGGCACTTGTTGTGATGAGCACTGGGTGTTACATATAAATGATGAACCACTGGTCTCTACTCCTGAAACCGATGCTGAACCGTATGTCAACTAAACAGAATTTAAATTAAAAAAAGAAGAACTTAGCCTAAGGAATCAGCTGTCCACAAATAGTGCATTGGACATAAAGTTTGCCGCTGTTGGTGCTGGATTGTTGTGACTTCTCTTACTAATAATAGTTTTATAACTGAGCTTGTGAAAACAAAACCATGAGGAATCGTTTCAAATTTTCTTTGAGCAAATGACTAGCTCTTAATTTGTGTTTCTTTAAAACTTAGTTATTTTCTTTCTAAAATGTTCTGGAAGATACAGGAAATAATATAACAGCCACCCATATTCACGTGACCGGGGCTTAAAAAATGAGAACGTTTTGTCCTTAGTCAAAACCTTCTTAGGAAATAAAATGTAACAAATGCAGTTAAAGCCAGCAGTCTCCACCCTCCCTCCCTCGCCAGTAACCACTGGCTAATGGTGGTGTGTTTATTCCTGTGCGTTCTACTTTTACTACAGTATGTTTATTAGTAAAAGAAGCATTATTTTTCTTTTTAGTATTTACTTAGCATCAAAAAGGCCATTGAATTTTTGAATTGCATTATGTTTCTAAGATTTATCGTGTTGGTAAGTGTACATGTAGTTTGTTTATGCGTGTATTTGTTTCGTGCGTCTGCTGTAACAAATATGCCCCAGCTGGGTGACTGAAGACCACAGAAATGTATTCTCACAGTTCTGGGGGCCAGAAGTCCGAAATGAAGGTGTCAGCAGGGCTCTGCTTTCCTGAAACCTACAGAGGGGAATCCTTCCTTGCTTCTTTCCTCGTTTCTGATGGTTGCTGGCAGTCCCTGGTGTTCCTTGGCTTGTAGGAGCCTCACTCCAATCTCTGCCTATGTCTTCACGTGGCTTTCTTCCCCGTGTGTCTCTGTATCTAAATTTCCCTCTTCTTATAAGGATACTAGTTATTGGGCTAGTGGCCACCCTAATCCAGTATGACCTCATCTTAACTTTTTTTTAAAGATTTATTTATTTATTTGAGGGGGGGAGGGTTAGAAGGACAGGGAGAGCATCTCGAGTAGACTTCCCACTGAGCGCGGAGTCCAGTGCGGGGCTGGATCTCACAACCTCGAGATTATGACCTGAGCCGAAATTGAGGGTCCGATGCTTAACTGACGGAGCCAGCCAGGCACCTCATCTTAACTTGATTCCCTCTGCAAGATCCTATTTCCAAATAAGGGCACCTTCATAGGTTCTGGGAGTTAGGACTTGAACATGTCTTTTTGGGGGACACAGGTCAACCCACAACAATTAATACATCACAATTTATCCTGTGCCCCTCCTGAAAGTCAGATTGCTTCCAGTTACCGTCATCACGTCTGTGCCACCAAAAGCACCCCTTCCACATTTGCCACATATGTGCATGAGTGTGCACGCACGCACACACACACACACAGAGGTGTAAATTTTTCTGGGGAATACACCCACCTGTGGGATTTCTGGGTTGCAGGGTTTCTGCATCTTTGACTTTGCTAGACCTTGTCAGACTACTTTCCAGAGTTTGTATCAGCTCACATTCCTTCCCTTTTCCCTGCGTGGGCACCGACTCTTGGTGCAAACAGACGTTTGCCAGTCTGCAAGATGCAAAATAGTATCTGTGTCATGTAGAAAATAGTACAATTTCTTAAATACCAGTGAGGTTGAATATCTTTTCATAAGTCTATGTGCCATTCAGGTGTACCTTTTTGTGAGTTGCCTGTTCTTATCTTTGGAGCGTTTTTCTCTTGAGTTGTCTTTTTCTTTTTCTTTTTTTTTTTTTTTAAAGATTTTATTTATTTGACAGAGAGACACAGCGAGAGAGGAAACACAAGCAGGGGGAGTGGGAGAGGGAGAAGCAGGCTCCCCGCAGAGCAGGGAGCCCGATGCGGGGCTCGATCCCAGGACCCTGGGACCATGACCTGAGCCGAAGGCAGACGCTTAATGACTGAGCCACCCAGGCGCCCCTTGAGTTGTCTTTTTCTTGTTGATTTATAAGAATTTTTTGTTTTTTAAATTTTTTTTAGGAAGATTTTATTAATTTGTTAGAGAACTCGCACACGAGAGAGCACGAACGGTGGGGAGGGTCAGAGGGAGAGGGAGAAGCAGACTCTCCGCAGAGCAGGGAGCCCGATGCGGGGCTCAATCCCAGGACCCTCAAATCATGACCTGAGCTGAAGGCAGATGCTTCACTGACTGAGCCACCCAGGCGCCCCAAGAATTCTTCCTATATCTTATCTAGATGCTAAATCTGCTTTGAGAATGATATCTTGAATAATAATAACTCTTCCCCACCTCCACCACCCCCTGTGCTATTTTGAAGCAAATCCCAGACATGTAGTTGTTTTATCTGTATATACATCAGCATGTAGCCATAAAAGGTAAGGATTGTATACACACACACACACAACCATCACTGTAATAGTATTATCCCCCCTCTACCATTACAGTAATTTCTCAATACCATCAAATATCCAATCAGTTCAATTTCCCCCAGTTGTCTTACAAGTGGTTTTTACAGTTGATTCCTGCTGTGGACGGACTTGTGTCCCCCCCAAAGTTCATGTGTGGAAGCCATAACCCCCAGCGTGATGGTATTTGGAGGTGGGACCATTGGTGATTAGGTTTAGATGAGGTTGTGAGGGTGGGACCCAGGATGGGATTAGTGCTCTTACAAGAAGAGGCCAGAAAGCTTGTTCTCTGTGTGTGTCGTGTGAGGACACAGCGAGAAGGCAGCTGTTTGCAAGTGAGGGGGAGAGTCCCCGTCACCACCGGACCTTGTGGGCATCCCGATCTGGGACTTCCAGCCTCCAGAACTGGGAGAAATACATTTCTGTCATGTTAGCTGCCCAGCCTGTGCTATTCTGTTACGGAAGCTCGAGCAGACTAATACATACTTAATGAGATTTATTAATCCTTGTCTTCATGGTTTGTGTTTTTTGGGTCTAGTGTAAGAAATGCTGCTTTATGCCAAGATTCAGGAAAATGGTATTCTCTGTTTTCTTCTAACAGATTCCTTTTGCTTTCCTCCTCAGGTTTCTCACCACCTGGCAGGGCTGCACAACGGTAGGTGGGGATCCACTGGGATCTGTCTGCTCTCCTGGGTCGCTCAATGTCATATCTTATCCCCTTTATTGGCCATTCTGTCCTCCCGCCACAGATCCACCATGCCCTCCTGCCCCCATAAAAACCTCCAGAGCCCGGTCCTGTTCTGTTCCATTTATCTGCCCGCTTCAAACCACCATCCTGCTGCTGGACGTGGCTGGAGGGACACAGCCTCAGGGACCATGTACATTTCCTTGGTCCTTCATTTTCCCACTTGTCCTGTCCCTTCTGACCTCCCCCCTGCTCTCACCCTCACTGTTGGTTCTGCTCTCAGTTCTCTGAGCAGATGCAAGTAGGGAGCATCCACAGCCTCCTGCCCCGACGTCACCCACCCTTCTGCCTTCCCTCCTGGGACCGTGGAGGACCCGTCCTTGCTTTAGGGAAGGTGACCTTCTCCCTGTGCAACCCCGTCCCCTCCCACCTAGCTGTGCCCCTCGATTCCCCTGTGCCCCTCGAACCGTCGGTTTGGTTTGGTTTTGCTTTGTTTTCCTCTGTGAGGTACAAGGCTCATTCCCATACAAATGTGCTGAGATTTCTTCCATTAAAAAATAAAAAGAGGGGCGCCTGGGTGGCCCAGTCGGTTAAGCCGCTGCCTTCGGCTCAGGTCACGATCCCAGGGTTCTAGGATCAAGCCCCGCATCGGGCTCCCTGCTCGGCGGGGAGCCTGCTTCTCCCTCTCCCTCTGTCCCTCGCCCCAGCTCGTGCATTCTCTCACTCTCTCTTTCAAATATGTACATAAAATCTTAAAAAATAAATAAATAAAAAGACTTGTTGCCCTATCTTCCCTCCATCTGCTGCTCACTCTCTTTGCTCCAGTTTCTGGCAAAAGCCTTGAAGAGCTTCCGTGTTCGCTCGGTCTGATTCTCTCCTGTCACTCTCTCCAGCCTGCTGCTGTCTTGCCCACCCTGGTCCTCCAGACCTGTTCTTGTGGAGGTCACCCTGACGTCCCCGTTGCTCAGCCCTGTGGCCAACCCTCTGAGTCTCTCAGGGCTTCTTGCAGAATGTCTCGGTCTACACTCTGCCTCCTGGAAACCCTGTCTTCACGTGGCTCCAGGCCCATAACCGGGGGTTCCTCCCCTCTTGCTCGCTGTTTCTTCTCAGACTCACTCTCTGTTTCTTCTCACCTCCCCAAAGCCCTTATTGGTGAAGGCCCCAGGGCTCAGTCTTCCAGATCCTTCTCTTCTTTATCTGCTGTCATTCCCTTCATGATGTCATTCATTCTCAAGGTTTTAAATTCTCATTATTTATAGCATAGTTGAACAACATGGGGGTTAGGGGCGCTGACCTCCGTGCGGTCAGAAATTTGTATCACTTTTGACTCCTCAAAAATGTCACTCTTGGGGCGCCTGGGTGGCTCAGACCATTGAATGTCTGCCTTCGGCTCAGGTCATGATCCTGGCATCCTGGGATCGAGTCCCACATCGGGCTCCCTGCTCGGCGGGGAGCCTATTTCTCCCTCTCCCACTCCCCCTGCTTGTGCTCTCTCTCTCTGTCAAATAAAAAAAAAAAAATCTTAAAAAAAAAAAAATGTCACTCTTAATAGCCTACTGTTGACTGGAAGCCTTGCCGGTAACATAAACAGATGATTGACACATATTTTGCGTGTTATACATATTATATACTGTATTCCTACAATGAAGTAAGCTAGAGAAAAGAAAATGCTAAGAAAGTTACAAAAAAGAGAAAATACATTCACAGTCATGGACTGTATTTATGGAAACAAATCCATGCGTAAGTGGACCCATGCAGATAAAACGCGTGTTGTTCAAGGGCCACCCATAGTCGTGGTCGATAAATCACATGGACAGCGGACGAGCAAATCCTGAACCACTGCTCCGAGCCTCCAGTCACAGTTCTGTCAGTTGGTCAGTGCGTCACCCCGTTTTATGTGTGTCTCTGTGTAGAGACGCCTTATTTAATGTAGAGTTGATTCATTGACACTGAACCCACCATCGGCGGCTGTTGCGCATGCCTGAGCCAGGCTTGTCTACTATACGTGTGGTTTTTGGAGGCGTATCGTGCCCTTAGGATCACTAGACAGCCCTTCGGCACTGTGCATGGAGTCCATTCGTAAACAACGAAATCGCCAGCCAAAAAGCACAAAAATGCAGAAGATGTGGGACTCAACAGAAAGTGAAAAGGATGCTTGTTTGCAGTGGGAGCTGAATGAGAAGGCAGAGCGTCGCCTTGTTCAACCGTGCGTGTCAGTGACTCAGATCTGTCACTGCTCTGGAAGTCTGTGGATGGTGACGAAAACACAGCAAGTACCGATTTTGGAGTTGCAAGGAAATTTTGCAACTGGGCAAGTTCACGTGTATGGAATCTGCAAAAAAGAAAAAAAAGAGGCTCCTCGGCTGTATATTGCTGACTTTTCTCAAGTTTGTAGTTTCAGCTTGGACCCCTGCCCTGAACTTGTTTTTTTTAAGATTTATTTATTTATTTATTAGAGAGAGAGAGAGCATGAGAGGGGGGAAGGGCAGAGGGAGAAGCAGACTCCCCGCCGAGCAAGGAGCCCGATGTGGGACTCGATCCCGGGACTCCAGGATCATGACCTGAGCCGAAGGCAGTTGCTTAACCAACTGAGCCACCCAGGCGCCCTGCCCTGAACTTGTTATGAGCTGTCCGCTCAGCCTGTCCGACAGATGTTTCAGACTTATCGCCCCACATTTAAGACCCGATCTCCTCCAACCTGTTCTTCCTGTGTCTCCCACTTCTCATTTAAAGACACGCTATCCTTTTCCAGTTGCTCGGGCAAAAAACTCTCATCCTCGGGCAAGAAACCCTCATCCTCACTGACTCCTCTTTGCCTGATACCCCCATGAGCCATCTGCCAGCATCCCTGCACATTTTGTCCAGGCCCCAGCTACCCTCGGGCTTTCCCCTCTTCAGGGGGTAGTGTCTTTTGTCCTGGGGTGTGAAAGTCTTGCTCTAAGTAGGTTTGCATTTGCTTCTGCCAGGTGCCCAGGGATTTTGCTGCCCAGGGTCAGTTGTTTGGTTAATTTCACCTTCTAGGTATTCCTACTTTGAGAGGAGAGTGGACATTTTGGAGGATTGGTTTCTTTTTTTCCTCCCTGGGCTTTCTAACCATGGTCCTAGTCCTTGTTGGTAGAGTTTTCTTTTTTTTCTTTTATTGTTGTTTTTTGTTTTTATTTTCCCCACTAAATAAAAACCTTTGGGGGTTCCGACACTGCATGGGGTCTCGGTCACAAATCCCCATCTCACGGGGGCTATTAGTGCTTGTTCCTGGGTCTAGCCTGCTCCCCAGCATCGCTGGGCTCCTTCCGTATCTGCTCATGCCACCGTGACCCAGGCTTCAAGTGTCCTTTCCAATCCTAGCTGGGGATTGTTCCCTTTATGAGCTCCACCATTTTAATTTTTATCTGTTGGTTACATTCACTCCGGTATTTCTAGTGTTGGTAGTGGGAATGGATTCCTATTAGCCCCACTCAGAATCACAAGTTACCAGCGATTTCCTCCATGAACACACAGTGAGTATAATTAAAATGAATTCTTTTCTATCCTCTTGATTTTAGTTTATCTGCTGTGTATAATCTTTGGATTTGCACCATTCAGAATATAATGCATGTTTCTCTCTCTTTAGCCCAACTTAGATCTCTCCAATGGCTAACGAGGCTCATCCTTGTCCATGTGACATTGGCCACAGGATAGAGTATGGAGGGATGGGGCGCGAAGTTCAAGTCGAGCACATCCAGGCTTACGTCACCAAGCCCCCCTTCGACACGGGCAAGGCTGTGATCGTCATTCAAGATATATTTGGCTGGCAGCTGCCCAATACCAGATACATGGCTGACCTGATCGCAGGCAATGGATACATGTATGTATGAAGTTCTGTCACTTTCCTTAAATTCATGGAGATTTCTGTGATCTCCTGTTCCCCTCAGGGAAAACAAAACAAAACCCAAAAGCCCCACCTGCCTTCTAAGTTAGGTTACCTACTTCCTCATCTCACTGGGGGCAGGTAAATGGGGAATGTCGCGTGAGCCTAGACACCACCTGGTGTTGGGAGGCAGCCACTGCTCCCAGCCCAGCCCCGGGGCGTCGGCTCCTCCTCGCACTGCCTGGGCCTGTAGACCCATCGGACTCGGAGAGAGTGATTTCCCGATGTGGGATGTGGGGCCTGCCCGGACACAGGTAGAGGACGCCTGGGGCAGACCTCGCCAGCTCTGAAATGGATCTGCTCCTCGGCCCTCGGCACGTCTCAGCCCGGGTCAGGTTTCACAGGCAGGGTGCCCTTGGTTAGCCTGGGCTAAACACACGCTAAACACAAGCGATCATGGTCCTGTCCGAGTTCCCGGGGGTTCCAGAACGGCGCCGTGAGACCTCACTCACCTCCGGAAGGTTCGGCCTTTGCCGGATCGAGTGTCGAGAACACGCCTGCTCCCCACCACGCCAGGTCTGGCAGAGTGTCAGCCATTCTTTCCCTCCAGCCTCAGACCGCCTACGACCCCCCCAGCCCTGAGCGTGGCACACCCCACTTTTCTTTGTTTTCTCAAAAATCTGCAAATCCCAGTGTGCACCTGCCTCGTTTTCCTACAAGAGAAATCGATTTGAAGGTAGCACGCCCCTGTCGCGTGACTCGGCGTTAGCGCAGACTTAAAAGAGGATTGCACTTGAGTTTTCACTTTTTCGCGCCCCCAGATGTTGTCTGGAACGGGAGACCACTTAACTTACTAGGGGCAAGCCCAGTGATAAACACAGTAGCCAACCCCGCTTGCCCCGTGGCTCGGCCCGACCCCGTGCAGAGGGTGTCACAGGGATACGTGTCCTTCATCCTTCCAACGACTCCACGAGGCTGGGGCTACCCTGAGGCTTGAAGATGGAGCTTGTAGTCCTGCCCTGCAGCAGGCAGGTTGCGCGGGACTGTGGCTTCCCTAGTCTTACTGTGGGCCCTGTAGTTGGAGGTGGAACATAAACAATGAGCAGAGGCGCCTGTGATTCACAAAGCTCTCTCCCCGTATCCAACTCCCTTTGCCCTCAAAATAATCCTCTGAGATCGGGTGGTGCTGTCTGTTCATCAGACCAAGAAAATGAGGCTAAAAGTGACTTGGTAAGGCCACAGGGCAGACGGGGCGGTACTGGGACTTGAACTTGGATTCTTCTGACCCAGATTCCAGGGCTCCTTCCACCCTGGCAGGAAGAGCCGGTTCCTCCATCCATGGCGATGGCCTTTATTTTAGGAAGCGAGTCTCCGGCCAGCGCAGTGTAGACCCAGCCCCGGGGGTTGACTGGCACGGAGGATGGACATGGACTCGGGGAACTGGCTTGTTTTCTCCCTGCCGCCTGTTTTAGAATCTGCATGAGACCTTTCCCTCTGAGCAGGAGGTTGTGCGCTGTAGGCATCCTGGGCAGAGGCTGGGGAGAACTGCTTGGTCATCGTGACTGGGCATGTGACGCAGGTGGACCCTCTGACCTGGGGCTAATGCAAAAGGCCAGCTGAGCGATGAGGCTCCTCCGGGATGGGGGAGGGGGACCCTGGGGCTCCATCCTGTGCCCTGCTGGATTGCCTTGTCATCTCAGACAGGCTGGGCTCTAAGCGGGCTGCCGGAGGCTGCGCACCTACAGTTGTGAAATCCGAAGTGGCCTGGCCTGGCTCCAGGTGGCCTCTTTGATGCGATCAAGCTTGGCCTTCGTGGTCCCCACTTTCCTTCTCCTGTGAATCAGAATCACCAGCATAGCAAGCTTCTTAATGAATGGAAGCAAAGACCAGCAGCTCCAAAATGAAGAGCAGTGAATGTCCCTATTTGACAGGACCATCGTTCCGGACTTCTTCGTAGGGCAGGAGCCGTGGCACCCTTCTGGGGACTGGTCCACCTTCCCGGAGTGGTTGAAAACAAGAGATGCCAGAAAGATCGATAAGTAAGTTATCACACATGTGTGGCCCCCCGGGGGAGCGGAGGCTGGAGGGAGAAGTGGGTGCGGCTTCACCATTCACACACCTCCCACCCTCCCTCGTGGGGGGACTTCCATGGCCATGGCTAATGCGTAAGGAAACGGGCTTTCATTGAGCACCGTGTGTGGCCTGGAAGGTGGGACACCGGCAAGCCTCCTGCCGCCCAACAGGCTTGTCTGCTTCCCTCTCTGAGAGAGTTCATGGGGCTCATGCCAAGGGGATTTTGTGGGTGATGCGATTTCCCTTGACACTGGGGGCTTTCGGGGTCCATAGGGTCCACACTCCTTCCTTCCTGTCCTGGCTGCAGAACCAGTCGAGGCAATGGGCCGAGAAAAGAAGCTGGAGCAGAGTCTAGCCCCATTCCTGCTCAGCTGACTGGAAACCCAAGGGGCCATCCCCTCCCCCAAGCCTAGCCTTGACCCTCCACCTCCCCACGGAGAGACTTTGGGTCTTTACACCAGGCCCATCAGACCACGACTGCTGTCTTGACAGGGTCCAGGGAGCAGTGAGAAGAAAAGGGGGATCCCCCCAGGATTTCAGCTTTTTATTAAATTAGCTCCACCAGCCCAGAAGTAAGGAACAGAGCATTCAGCTGCCGCTCAGACACCCTCTTCTGTCTGGGCTAAGTATGGAGGGGGAAAGGGGCCAGGAGTGCGCTCTGACGCCAAGCTCCTCCCAAGCAAGTAAATGTGAGCCCAGGGCAAAGGAGATTCCCCCAACACCAGCCCTGATTCACCTTGGCCATCTGTCCTTCTGAACACTCTCCTTCCCTGTCACCCTACGGGAGCCTTCGGTTTGATAAGCTGCTCCCCCAGCCGAGGTTGGGGAAACTGCTAAGAATGTGGCCCCCTGCCTGTGACCACATGGTCCTTGGAGTTTTCTGTTCCTTTCTTCTCCCACCGGAGTGCCCTTCGGGGGTGACCCCAGGGCTGCTGGCCCCTCTGTCCCCTGGGCTGGTGGACCCCGGGCAGACCTCCTCACATAGGCCAAAGGGGCCTGGGGCCCTGCCGAATGCCCGCCTGGCTCCTCAGCCCCGTCTCATGCCCCACACTCACTGGGGCCACCTTCTCTCAGGGGCTTGTGCTGCGGGGTGCCCTGGGAGCTCCTGGCATGGCCGAGCACCTGAGGCTGTGTTAACCAGCAGTCACCTCAGGGGCTTGTGGGCGGGAGGCCAGCCCATCAGCTGTCCGTGGGACATCAGCTGCCTGGTCTTCCTCTGCCCCATCCTGAGGAGTCTCCCTGCAGGGGTATGAAGGCCGGCTTCCTCATCTTCAGTCAGGGGGACCCTCAGTGGCCACCCCAGCTCCAAGCTCCCCAGAGGAGCTGGTAGAGGCCTGTGTGGAGACTGCACCACCAGCTTCTCCCCTGCCCGGCTCTGCGTCCTTCCCTCCCCTTCCTCAGGGTTGGCCCCAAGATTGCTGGGGATAGCCCTCCTGCACACCTACCTTTTCCAAGTCCCTCCCAGGGGACCTGCATTCTTAACTGCAACCCCAAGAAAGAAGGAAGAGCATAGCAATCTTCTGGCCACAATGACTGATTCAAGGGTGGACCTGTGACTGAGCCATAACTATCAGGGCAAGGCATTTAGGGCATTTAGGTCTCATTTTTATTTGAAATGCATGGCTCTCCTCTTCCCCTCTGGAAGAGTACCGCGGGGCTGCTCCAGCACCTGCCAGGGACGATCACTCTGCTTCATGTTCACAGATGGAAGGCAGAACCACACAGCTTTTCTTCAGAAAGCAGCAAAATGTCCTATTCTCCCCAACCCAAGAGAAAAGTAGAAGTAGAAATGGCCAAGGTGAATCAGAGCTGGTGTTGGGGGAACCTCCTTTGCCCTGGGCTCACATTTACTTGCTTGGGAGGAGCTTGGCGTCAGAAATGAAGAGAAAATTAGAAGTAGAAACACAAGAGAACCGCAGAGACTGGGTTGCAAATGTGAAATTCAGCTTCCCGTGTGGGGCTGGGGTTGGGGAGAATAGGACATTTTGCTGCTTTCTGAAGAAAAGCTGTGTGGTTCTGCCTTCCATCTGTGAACATGAAGCAGAGTGATCGTCCCTGGCAGGTGCTGGATCAGGCCCGCGGTACTCTTCCAGAGGGGAAGAGGAGAGCCATGCATTTCAAATAAAAATGAGCCCTAAAACAGAAACACTGGGGCGTCTGGGTGGCCCAGTTGGTTAAACGTCCGACTCTTGATTTCTGCCCAGGTCATGATCTCAGGGTCATGAGATCAAGCCCCATGTTGGGCTCCATGCTTGCTTAAGATTCTCTCTCTCTCACTTTTCCTCTGCACCCCCCCCCGCCCCCGGCCCATGCGCACTCTCTTTCTATCAAAAAACAAAGCAAAACAAAACAAAAAACCAAAACCAAAAATAGAGAGAAACACTAACTTTGAAAGGAGACTGAAATCCTTGTATCTGGTCAAGTGTTTTTTTTGTTTGTAAGTAACAGAAAATCTGTCTTGAATGCTTACTGCTTAAGCAGTCATGGAATTTATTGGTTTACAGAGCTGAAAAGAGGTAGTTTCTGGCTTGAAGCAGGGGTTGGTTCCTAGTGCAGAAACTATCTCCAGGACTTGCCTTCCAACATTTCTCTACCTCATTGTCTGTACACTGGCTCCATTCTCAGGCAGCTTTTGCCTCTGGGTGACAAGATGGCTGCAGCAGCTCCAGCCTTCCAGTGGTCCCTTTTCCAGCAAGCCAGCAAAATTCCCACTTTGCCCTGATAGTTATGGTTCAGTCACAGGTCCCCCCTTGAATCAGTCATTGTGGCCAGAAGATTGCTATGCTCTGATGGTCAGCCTGAGCCACACACTTCACTCCTGGAACCTAGGGCAGAATCTCCCAAGGTATATGAACCAAGCATTGGGGGGTGGGAGGAGAGGTCCATCCAAAGCTAAACCCTGGTGCTCCCAGAAAAGTGGGGAACACATTCAGAGCAACACCAGCGAAGACATGTTCACTTGAGTTAAAGTATTTTTATAGAAATGGCCTCTTCCTTCTTGTCCCCTCCAATTAAGGCAGTTATTCTTAAGATCAAAGCATTCGAGGAAAATTTAAAACCCCAAATGTCAAGAACTATTGCTCTTTCCATGTTATTTTGCAGAATTACTTAATTACTGCTCACATGATGAATATAACTGCTTTGTACGAAGTGGTAGGATACATATATTTAAATGTGCTCAAGGATATGCTATGATCAAAAGGGAAAGGGAGTGCAATAGAATGGCTTTCTTTTACTTTCTTAAATCGTCAACAGCATTTCTTCCTTATCCGATCAAACAGAACGTTCTGGCTGGCCTTGCTTCCCTACCTCCATTTGGGTGTTTTGCTTCTAGTTGAAAATGCACTGAGTTCCAGACAAGCAATTTGCAAAGACAGGGCCACTGTTCTTGGTGCTCTCCTGGCTTACATCGTGCTGGAGGCTTTCCAAGTCCCACTCTGCTCTTTGGGCACAGGAGGAGACAGGCCTTCCAGAGTTGGGATGTTAGCTGCGGGAGTGAATGTGCCAAGTCAGAGAGTTTGGGGAGCTGCCCAGTGGGGCTGGTGTTTGTCAGAGGAGAGCAGGCTGGGGTGCTCGGGGGGGTGGTGGTGGTGGATCTTGGGATCAGGTCTTAGGAGCTGTGCTTTGGCCTTTGGCCTTTATTCGGAGGCTGTGGAAGGCCAGGGGCTCAGCTTTCAGCTGGGATGTGAGCTGGTGTGATTTGTGGTTTGCAAAGAGCCTGCCTGCAGCTCTGTCGGGTGGTTGGAGGAGGCTGTGCTTGGTGGGGAGACCTGTGGGGAGACCCGTGGGGAGACCCGTGGGGAGATGGGCATCACTCCGGCAGCACGTGGTGAGGGCAGAGCTCCAACAGTAAGAATCTCAGAGCCTCGAGGAAGAGCTGCTGCTGAAGCCCCATTACCATCCAGCGGCATAGCACTTGCTGTCCGGCGCACTCCCCGGGGGGGCCTCGAAAAGTACCTCTTGATTGTTTCTTTGCCCGCCGCCCCCTCCCCCGCTTTATTGAGATACAGTTGACACATGAGGTTTTGTAAGTTTAAGGTGTACACTGTTGATTTAACCCGTTTATATATTGCCACCATAGCCTTAGCTAACACCTCTATCCTGCCACATAGTTACTCTTTCTTTCTGGTGGTGAGAACACTTAAGGTCGGCCCTCTTAGCGACCTTCAAGGATAGGATACAGTATTATTAACTGTAGTCCCCTGGTTGCACATTATAACCCCGAACTTGTTAATCTCATAACTGGAAGTTTGTGCCTTGTGTCCAATATTTCCCCATTTCCTCCTGTCCCACCCCTGGGGACCCCTCTACTCTCTGTTTTCTCTGAGGTTGGCTGCTTAGATTCCAATAAGTGATCTGATTCTGTTGATTCTTGAATAACTCTGTTCTAGGGAGGTAGAGGCTGTCTTGAAGTATCTGAAACAGCAGTGTCATGCCCAGAAAATTGGCGCCGTGGGATTCTGCTGGGGTGGAGTGGCCGTCCATCACGTGATGATGAAGTACCCGGAATTCAGGGCAGGGGTGTCCGTCTACGGTAAATCTGCCTTGCGTATTTTACACAGTGGAAATAGGAGGAGTGCTCGACTGACAGCCACAAGCCTCTTCCAAGCTAGCTGTTCCAGGAGCAATACACAGCCCAGTTGTGCAGAGATGAGGACCGTGGCTTTCCAAATCTGGAAGTATTGTAAGGTGCAGGTTCGTAATGTAGTAACCAGAGGATGTCACTGGGATCGAGGAGTCCTGGTCCCCACAGTGTGCTGTTGGGAGGGTCACCTAACCTGAGGGCTCGATTTCTTCACGTAGGGTGAAGGGGATAACATTTATTTCTGTGAGCATGGTTAATGTCGAGCACTGTTCTTTATGAGGAACGCCCGTGAACCTATTTTCCCAAGATACGAGTTATTTTCAACGGCATGCACACACGCACAATATATGTATAAAGAAGGAAGGAAAAGAAAGGAAACATTTTAGCCGAACAGACCACAGGTATCATAGCAATGAAATAAGAACACATGTGTATGAGACATGGCATACTAAGTTCACGATAGAGAAGCAGACCATAAAAATGTTAAAAAAAAGAAAAGACACAGAAGGAAGTTTGGCTTGCTTTCATGATAGGATGTACCGTTATATAAGGATTCCTATTTGGATTAATGGTTTCTCGATGTGGTGTTTTTGCTTACTTTTAGCATTAAAAAAATCCTTTAAATGCTAACTTACACCAGAGTTACTAAGTTGTCCGTTGCTGTTGGGCACAAGGAGGCTGACTGTCCCCTTGAGTGAAGCCCAGAAGGCTCTCCTGCGCGGGCGCCTCGCGAGCTCCCCCTTCTGGCCGCCGTTGCACACTGCGTGAGCTGACGAGCATGACAGGACTGGGGCCATCAAACCGCAGTCCAGCCACGCCACGTGGCCTTGACAGAGTGGGCCAGGGAGCGTGGCCATCCTTCCTGTGGCTCCCTGCCTCCTAGGGAGGGGTTACAGGTGAGGGGAGGCTCTCTGGGCTACTTAGCCTTGTGCTGCCCACAGGACGTGGAAGAAGCAGGAGATGGCCATTATTTTCTTCTTCCTACTGACTTGGACCCTGTCCCTGACCACACCTGAGCCAGCTCCTCTGTGAGTCCTCTTTCTGAGGAGGCCCCGACTGGGCTCTGTCCTTGGCCCACTGGGGCAGTTCAGTGAGAATCCCCCACTTTGGATGTCTGGCCAAATTCCTCACCCTGTGCCCCCCTGTCCCCCCGTATCTTGTCAGCAAGAATCCTATCATGTCCTCTGGCCAGACTCTGTTCTATGCTGATGTTTCCTCTTAGTAATTTTCCACCCACTGCCTCACACCCTGCTCCTTGGCCATAAATCCCCACTTGTCCTGGTATTCAGGTTGAGCCATCTCTTCCCCTACAGCCAAACCCCAGACTTCTAGAGCGGTAGGGGCCAGGTGCTCCAGATTTGAAAGTTTGTCACTGTTTGTAAATGAAGGCATGTCACACACGGGAGCGGGTTTCAGGCTGCTCCCGTCTGTGTGCGGCCAAGCAGACCGCAAGGTCTAATTCCATTATTTCTGGCCTGACTCCTACCGAAGTGGACAGCAGGGGCCTGACTAGGTAAGTTGCTCTTTGAGACTAATTTTACAGGCCAGGCCACTTCTGTGGAATCGCTAGAAAGGAATAAACTGCTCCCCCGAAGCACGTATTTTACTCTGAAAAATCAAACCAAACCCACAGAGATTTCTGAGGCCCACGCATGGAAATCCTGCCCTGTGTGTCTATGCCCATCTTCCAGGCATCGTCAAGGACTCTGAAGATGTGCACAGTTTAAAGAACCCCACGTTGTTCATTTTTGCCGAAAATGATGCTGTGATTCCTCTTGAACAAGTAAGTTGGCATCTTTCCTCTTATTTATTTATTTTTTTTAAGATTTATTTATTTAGAGAGAGTGCGTGCTGGTGAGTGGGTGGAGGGGCAGAGGGAGAGGGAGAGAGAATCCTTAAGACGACTGCCTGCTGAGCACTGAGCGGGACCTGGGGCTTGATCTCATGACCCTGAGATCATGACCTGAACCGAAATCAAGAGTCTGATGCTTAACCGACTGAGCCACCCAGATCCCCCTCCTCTTCTCATTTCTGTGGTTAATAACGTGATTTGACCTTTCAGGGAAAATGTCCCAAAGGGTTCATGTGTTCAATATTAAAGTTTTTTTAAAGATTTTTATTTTATTATTTGTTTTGAGAGAGAGACAATGAGAACACATGAGAGGGGATAGGGTCAGAGGGCAAAGCAGACTCCCTGCCGAGCAGGGACCCCGACGCGGGACTCGATCCAGGGACTCCAGGATCATGACCTGAGCCGAAGGCAGTCGCTTAACCAACTGAGCCACCCAGGCGCCCCTCAATATTAAAGTTTTAAAGGTGACTGGGGGCCTGGGTAGCTCAGTTGGTTAAGTGTCTGCCTTCGGCTCAGGTCATGATCCCAGGGTCCTGGGATCGAGCCCTGCGTCAGGCTCCCTGCTCAGTGGGGAGCCTGCTTCTCCCTCTCCCTCTAATGCTCCCTCTGCTTGTGCTCGCTCTCTCAAATAAATAAAATCTTAAAAAAAGTTTTAAAGGTAGGTGTTACTGGGGACTTACGGACTGTAAACCCCCCAAAAGTGTTCCTGGTGTGGTCTGTTTACTGGGCATCGAAGCTGGCCCTGCCTCCCCGTCCTCCCGTGTGTAACCCATGAGTTAAGATAAGGCGTGTGTCATTAAAGACATGGGTCTTTAATGAACTCAGTCCATGGAGCTTGCAACTCTTGACCTTGGGGTTATGAGTTTGAGCCCAAGGTTGGGGATAGAGTTTACTTTAAAAAAAAAAAAGTGTGTGTTAAACCCAGTATGTTGATGATAAGAAAAAAGCAGAAGAAAACTAGTTCAAAAGCAGTCATTTAGAAATTGTTGTTATTCATAACTAATATATCATATTAATACAAATGTAAAATAATTTATACTTGAATATATTGAATATTTTGTTATATATTGAATGATATACAAAAGATATTAATACAGTTTCAAAGAACTGATATTGTATCATTTTTATATTGCTCGGAATCCTCTCCTTTGCCAGAGGTAAGGACTGTGTTACGTATAGAATCAAAAGTAAAAAATTCATAATAGCTACAGAACGTAAGGCACTGACGTTCAATTTCCTTTACGAGCATTCAGAGAGGATTTGGAGAACGGAAAATATGGCTAGATTTTTAAAGTCATACTATCGTAAAATCTTTTTGCATCATCAGGTCTCTTTACTGACCCAGAAGTTGAAAAAACACTGCAAAGTGGAATATCAAATTAAAACGTTTTCTGGGCAAACCCATGGCTTCGTGCATCGAAAGAGAGAAGATTGCTCAGCGGAGGACAAGCCCTATATTGACGAGGCAAGAAGAAATTTACTTGAGTGGCTGCACAAATACGTTTAGCTGTGGCCAAGTGTAAACTTCCTCAAGAAAGCTTGCATCCAGAAACGTGCTTTGGGATACTTGGATCATTTAATTTTCACTTTATACAAATCAAGGAATCCTGAAACTCATTATTCCCTCTGAAACATAAATTGGGTAGAAAATGTTAATGCATGATATAATTTAACTTTTAATACATTAAAAAAAAAACCCCAAACCAGATCAGTACCTAAAGAATTTGAATGATAGAGTAATATCCTATCAGTAAAAACCTAGGGCTGTTTTATGGACCAGCTCACAGCTCAGGTGTGGACTTCTTGCTTTTTAATTAAGTACATCCTTTAAAATGAGGAGTGTGGCAAAGCTGTGAAGAGCATGAACTATAAACTCAGATTCAAAGCCCAGCTTAATTGGGCATTTATCTGTCTTAATACAGATGAATCTGTCACGTTCATACATTGCACTATGAGAAATCCTGAGGTTAAGATAGGGTTTCGGGGCACCTGGGTGGCTCAGTTGGTTAAGCGACTGCCTTCGGCTCAGGTCATGATCCTGGAGTCCCAGGATCGAGTCCCGCATCAGGCTCTCTGCTCGGCAGGGAGTCTGCTTCTCCCTCTGACCTTCCTCCCTCTCATGCTCTCTGTCTCTCATTCTCTCTCTCTCAAATAAATAAATAAAATCTTTAAAAAAAAAAAAAGATAGGGTTTCATTGACCTAATTACATCAAGCCAATAAACTTACTTTTTGAATGTGTGGCTTTTTCTAAAAGCTAATGAAGAACGATGGATTACAGTGACGGTCTCCTAGGAAGTGATTTTTCCAAAACGGTGTTTTCTGGGCCCAGGGCCTGGGGCTGCGTCAGAAGTCACTCATGTGTTCACTTGGAAGGGGTATGGGGTCAAGTTTCAGTTTTTAGATTTTAATTATATTAAATCCCACAAACAGCTCAGCTCCTCGGGAGCCCCAGCCCCATGCCAGGCACTCAGCGGCCACACGTGGCCCGGGGAAGCCATGTTGGGCAGAGCCAGTCTGTGCCAGGAAAGACTCTTCGTTCTTCTTGCTGCGCCTTGCTGACTTTCCATGAACCCTAGGCTGGACAGTGGTCACTCCCACTGGCCCTTCTGAGTCTGCAGATCCAGAAAGGCCACCTGGCTCCCCTCCCACCCAGGCCTAGGCCCTGCAGGATGTGCCCTCCATCAGGTGGGGGCATGGGGAGGGTGTTTCCGCTTGGCTCCTGGGCTGTTCACCCCCCGGGTGCCATGGCCAACTTGGAACCATTTCCCATCAACCCTGGGCTTCCGAGAGGGAAACCCACGCGCTTCTATTCCGGAAGACAGGAACGAGAAGGGTCCCTGTGGCGTCAAGGATCCACAGCCACTCCTTCGTTTCTTCCATGGCTGGGCTTGTGGAGTCTCGCATGACTGATGGTTTTAGTTCTGTGAGGGCGGAGGGGTGACAAGATGGGTCCCTCTGGAGAGGGAGAGAAGAAGGGAGCGGTGATGTGGGCCTCACCCACGCAGGGATATGGGGAAGAGAGGAGGGATTCCAGAGCAGTTAGAAGAGTCCTGGGAGGACACAGTGAACCGTCTGAGGCCTGCTTAGAGATGATGCAGGTTAGGGAGAGAAGCAGGGCTCTGGGGAAGTTTGGTTTGAGTCCTGTCTGGAAGATCAGGTTTTACTGGGCTGCAAATACCCCAGCTAACAACAGTGGCTGAGAGAATAACACTGGAGTCTCTCCCACAACACTCCTAATTGGGTCCCAGAGGGGTTCAGGGCCCTGCTGATGTCAGGACATGGGTGGGTGCCTGCCGTTCTGGGCCCTCTGGCCATGGGCATGGCTGTAGGCCTCCTGCTCACAGAACACCAGCCAGGGCAGGAGGGGAGGCCAGTGGCTCTAGTTTTGTTAGGGAAGGAACTCTTTCCCAAGACTACCTCCCCCACCCCAATCTGGGACTCCCAGCCTCCAGAACAGTGAGAGCAATGTTTAAGCCACGGTCTATGGTATTTTTGTTCTAGGAGCCTGAACTAAGACGGTTATCTACTTAAAGTTTCAGGCTCACTGTATCATTCTTGAGAAGTGTAACCAGTTCAGCGTCCTTTCGAGTAACACTGGTGTTCGGTGGTAAGGGGGCTAGATCGGCTGGCCCAACCACCGTGCCTGCCACAAGGACGCGCTCTCCATGCTTTGTCACAGAACGTCAGGAAGCTGCGCGCTCTGGGCTGGGAGCTCAGGGTTCTGTGTTCCCATTGCTTCAGCAAGGCCCTCCTCCTTCAGGGAGAGGGGCTTTTTCTTCTTGTGTGGTGCCTGTCACATGTAACACACTAGCTCTCAGCCCTTCCAGAAGCAACTGTACTTGTGAGTGGTTGCCTGTCATTGAAGAGCAGGCCATTTAGCAAACACTGAGTAAATCCAGCCAGTGTCGGAGTTGGGAGCCAGCAGGAAAGTGCTGTCCTGGTCCGGTGTGGGAATCTGGCCTGGGGGCCCGTGCCTTGAGTCACTCTTGGTGTGCACAGATGACAGTCGGCTGGGGCGCAGGGCACCGGGGCTGACCCTGCACTTGGTGAGCAGGCTCTCTGGGACCCGTTTGGCGGTCGGTATTAGGAAAGCTGGCCCAGCAGGAAGGCACCACGTTTGCAAAGTCTCAAGTGTCAGGTGCAGACTTCACAGCTGAAGGCAGCCCAGCAAGTCCCCCTAGCACCCCCGGGGGTCGTGGGTCCCAGTCTCAGCTTGAAGACTCTGGATCTTCTCCATTTGACAGAGACTGGTTTCTTTTGCCCAGTGTCCTAAGGGCTCATTACAGAGCACGGAAGTATTTTGCATTAATGATGGAAAAAAAGGGACACATAACATGTCCCGAAATTTGTTAACTGGAAAGTACAAAAGGTCACGTGTTACCCTGAAGAGGTCCTCACACAAAGCGAAATCAGGTTTGTGAAACGTCTTTATAGGTTTTCCTCTTCGTAGCCTTATTGTTTCTCTCAGCCCCAAACCTGCCAGGACCATGTGTGAGGCCCAGGTCGGGAGGGAGGAGTGGTTTAGTGGCTCTTCTCAGGCGATCTGGGACCGCTCCAGGGAGACTGGTCCAAAGCAAGCGGCTGCGCTGTCCGCAGGCTGGAATCAGTGCGTTGTGTGGGTCTGTCTGCTGTGACCCCAGACCCGGAACCCAGTAGCACAGATTGTAATAATTCTGCAGCATGATACGGTTTAAAATGAAATACACACCGGGTTCTACATGCAGTAGGGTGTTTTTTTTTTTTAAGATGTCATCTATTCATCTGATAGCGTGTTCATGCGAACACAAGTTGGGGTGAGGGGCAGAGGGAGAAGCAGACTCCAAGCTGAGTGTGGAGCCTGACGCGGGGCTCGATCCCAGGACCCTGAGATCATGACTTGAGCCGAAGGCAGATGCGTAAGCGACTGAGCCACCCAGGTGCCCGTGTTCAGCTTTCAGAACAGGACTGTCTAGTCCACAACATACTGCTAGGAATACCAGCATGCACTCCTAAGCCTGTAGTCTCCTTGCTTCACCAAACCACCAACGCAGCCTGAGAAGAAACGATGATCCAACAGGACTGATCAGCATCTGGGTTCACAGAAGGTAACTCTGAAAGGTCACTGAAGTCAGCGTAGACCGCAACAATTCACTTCATAATTCTGGTTATGGGACTAGTCCCATCAGGATTCCTCTCCCACTGGTGGCACTTAAGTAAACATCCTGATTCTCCAGAAAATGGAATCTAGAGAACCAGATATGGGGCAAACAGCATGGGGAGGAGGGGCCCCTGGGAGTCAGAGCGCCTGGGTTTTTCCCGGCTCTACTGCTCACTGGCCAGGGGGTGAGAGCAGCACTCAGTCTAGCTCGGACTCTCAGAACAAGGCCTGGCCCGTGCTAAGGGCTGGGCCACGTTAGCCACTGTCCCTTTAGGAAGGAGACACGGGTCTACCCGTGCATGGTAACGAGACCTTTCCTTCCATTCAACCCATTCTAACCTCCACACATCCTGTCCTGGGGAAAGGAAACCCCAGTGGGGCGCTCAACGAGCCTTCTAAGTTCCTGCAGGTGGTGCAGGAGTCTGGGCCCACGTGGTCTCCTCTGCGCACATGCTGGCCTGTTTGGGGAAGGGCAGGGCCAGGGCAACGCGATGCCCAGGAGCCTACGTGAAGTCTTACCCTGCGCTCGCTATGCGGCTCTCAGCTAGGAGCACTCAGGACACCTTGCAATCTCGTGGTTTCCCACACTCCTCTCCGACGGGTCTCTACATCTATTGAGAGGTGCAGCACTGAAATACATTTCACAGGATCAAGCCCACAATCCGCTGAATCTTGAGAACAAACTCAATGTTTGAAGTACCTACAGGTAAATAAAAGATTTACTCAAACCCCTTCATTAAGGCAGCATCTGACTGGTACGGTTGGTGTTTCTTGAAGAGAAGACAGCAGTGGTTTAAAGAGGGCTCTTTAATGGAACGAACACGAAAGCCTGCGAGACAGCACCCCACGACCGAGCGTCTTCGAACAAGTACAACCACGGTTACCAAACAGCTACTTTTATTTATCATAATAGCATCCACAGTGTCTGAAAAAGGACACAGTAATAAATAACTGCAGACGCATCACGAGACATCCCTTTATTCGGTCACAGCAGTGGGTCTTACTACTACATTTTATTCTCAAGTTTTTCCTCATTCTTCAGATTCTCCAGGCTTCCGGATGTCATCAATCTTCAAAATCATTCTAACCATTTGTGTTGCAAGAGAGATCTGTTGCTTTTTGCCAATCAAAGTTTCTATGACATGCTGCTGCTTCATATCTGAAAAACACAGAGATTATCCTAAATATATTCCATATTAATAACTTGTTCTCATTTACAGAATCACAGTAAAACTTAAATACAAATCGGGAAGAAGCCCACAGTCCCAGTTACACTTCCGGAGGAACAGGACTTCGTTCTCCCGAGGACACTCTGGAACTTGAACCTGGGTGCCCGAAAGCTGGGGGTGGAGGGGACCTCTCTCCAATGACAAGCTCAAGTGCTGGGCGACCAGCTAAAACCTTTCAGAGACATCTCGCCCCACAAAGTATTCACTAATAACATAATTGAGTAAGCCCAAAGTAAGTGAAAAAATCGGACTATACCTGAAATGTAAAATAATTCCAAGAAAGGCCTAAAAATTACATAAATGTCAACAGAACCAGGCCTTCAAGTTAAAAACAAATTCAAGTATTTGACAAGGAGCTGCTCTTCTTAAGATCTGCTGGCTGTGAACAGGACAACCACAGCACAGCTGTCGTTCTAAGTAAAAGCACAAGCCCCCGGGTTCTGTGGCTGGGGAGGGCTGCAGAACTCGGCACGGCCCCGCTAGCACCAAGTCATGAGTTCCGACAAGCTTCCGCTAGGTCACCCTTCAAACCCCAGCAGCTACGGTACTGGAATCGCGGACACAGCCCCAGAATAAACGGAGACCAAAAAGACAATTTCAGAGCTGCTTCCCAGGACACCCAGATCCTACCTGTGTGAAGAAGAAACGTGGGAACAATTTTCTAAAACCAGAAATGGAAGTCATCTTTGGTAGAAAAACAGCACATTATACTTTACGGCTATTAAGATGAGTGCTATGTTGCTAGGACTAGCAGTCTCAGCAACTCCTAAGGTAATCAAACGAAACTTTCCAAAATTCGGGACCTGAATATCTCAAGTGTGTAAGTATTTAAGATACGATGATCTCACACTGTGCACCCAGCATGAAATCACTCGATTTCAACCCAACGCAGCCCCTCCAAGTCGCCACCGCTCCTCACCATTTGTACCCTTGTGCGAACAGTCAATTCCCAGAGCGGGGTTCATCTCCTTCACTTGTCTGGCTCGGACTTCGGTCATAGTCTGGATGGGATTCATGCCGCTGTTTTCAGAGAGAGCCATGGGGATGACCTCCAGCGCATCGGCAAAAGCGCGCATGGCATACTGCTCCAAGGTTGGGCACTGGAAGGGGACAGGGTGACGGTTAGCATGCTTGGTAGAAACAAAAAAACCAGCCAGCAATTTGGAAATGTAACTAAATCGCATACTTC
Source organism: Mirounga leonina (assembly GCF_011800145.1). Lineage (NCBI taxonomy): Eukaryota > Metazoa > Chordata > Mammalia > Carnivora > Phocidae > Mirounga > Mirounga leonina. Next base: position 7,714,566 of record NW_023270865.1, on the reverse strand, counting down.
GAAAACCTAACTCATGAAGAATTCTAAGAATAGGCGCTCTTATTTTTAATCTACCAGAATACGTAAATGTCACCACGGGGGTAGGAAAAGGTATACACGTGAGAGAAGTCTCAAATCAGCTCTTACTACTTTGTATTTTTAGTTATGATATTCATTGAACTCTGAGCTTCAAATAACATTACAAGACTGGAGAGTGACCGTCAAGGCGGGAATGCCGGGTTTTGGACACCTGCACCTAACGTGTGGGTGAGAATCACAGACCAGACGCTGGTTACCCACGGCTACAATGCTTTGTTCACAGCACCCCCGCTGTGCCCCCCGGGGTCCAGAAACCCCGCATGGGCTCTACCTTGTCGGCCTCCTGGCTCACTGCCAGAGCACAAGCGATCTCAGCGGCGCCTCCTCCGTACACCACACGGTTATCGCGGATGAGGTTCCGGATGACACACAGAGCATCGTGAAGGGATCGTTTCGCTTCCTCGATGATCTACGGAAAAAGACAGTTTTGCCTAAATTACTGTTATCACCATGTACCTGTTTTAGAGCCAGCTACCTGGCACCTCTGGTTTAATCTAGGTGTTTGCTGGGTACTGGAAATACTAACTCCCCTATTAGAACTCTCTAGGTTAAGAACAAATGGAGAGAACACACGAGAACGTTCGTTGCCAGATGGTTTCTACCTTTACCCTCCCTTTCCTCCCTGTAATGTAGTTACAACCAGGCAGAGGCAGCCAGCGACTCATTCTGGGACCCATGAGGAGCAAGGGAAGGGGTCAAACAATCCAAAACTGACCAAGAAAAACCTCATGAGTCTAATTGATCAGGATGCACTAAATATTTATTCTGAGAGAAGGGAGAGAATACCGGTGGTTATTTACTTGGGTCCCCTACTTTCACTTAAGCAACTCCAAGGCCAGTGTGCCTTGTAGAATTAACAACGGAACATGGTCTTTGATAATTTTACATCACGGTAAGTCACGATTTCTTGAGGAAAATGATTGTTTAAAAAATAGCAATTATATCTCAGTTAAATACATGACAGGCAAAGCCAAACCATATACCAAAAGCAGAAAAAATGCAGGATAAGTAAGTGGATTCTTACCATCTTATTTCCTCCTCTGATAAAAATGGTCACAGCTCTGGAGTTCTTACACTGCTCGATGACCAGCATTTTGTCCTTAGTGGTCCCAAAGGAGATCTCTTTTACAAGACCAGCAAAGCCCAGCTTCTCAGAGGTAAGCTCTGAGAACCGCGGAACGATGCGGCCTCCCGTCGCGATGGCGATCAGCTGGGTGGGGTAGTCAGGAGGAGGAGAGAGACGACGCTGGTGAGCACTGAACTTCCTAAATCAGATCACAGATGAGCCAAGCTCCATCTAGGACTACCCTGTGCACCCAAGTGCTAACCCACACTAGCCCAAAAGTTCAAGGTCAACCCAAAAAGCCGTGTCAATCAGCGTGGTTTGAAGGGCTGGTGTCCTGGTCGGGCCCCATCACCCTGCACACACTCCCCATAGCTCCTGACTGCCTCTCCCGACCAGATCGAGCTCTGAGCAGTGGCCCCTCTCCACGCCCTGGCCGCAGTGAGGACCAGAGGCTGTGCGTCCGGGCACAGACCACATGTGGGATGGCCGTCAGCATGTGGCTGACACGGAAGTGGCTAAGACAGGGCTTCCTGCCTCAGAGACCCAAGCGGGATGACAGATGGAAAGCATTTCTAAAAACCACAGAACACTAGAACTACACAGCTCTGCTGTTCTTTATGACAATATACATTTTTTATAAATAAAAAAAGATTCCAGCACTTTTCTCTCTCCCAGCTCCCCCTCCCCTAATCTACAGAGCTTTGGCACAATGTGGTTACTAAAGGCAAATACTATCAAAGCAACCCCAAGACACACAGGCATCTTAAGCTCACCCCCTGAGTTCCAAGTCTTCACACGGAGCGTCCTACCTCTATTTCAGGTCCTCCTACCCAGCGAACCGCAGGTAGGTTATTCTGAAGAAGTAAATGATTCGCTTCATCGTCGAAGCCCCACTGGCAAATAGCTAGATTAGCTCCTGTTTCTTTAATCTGGGGAAAAAAAAATGCCACAGTCACGTCAGTGTTCCTTGTGCTCGAAGAAAGACGGGATACACAGTGGGATGTGCATTGAAACAAAGTAGAGAGAAGGAAGGAAACACCCAGGTGTCTTACTTTCTGTCAGGCCCAAATTCCAAACAACAAACAGGTATCAATAGAAATCACCCCATTTTTTTAAAAAAATAATTATTTATTTGAGAGACAGAAACAGAGCTTGCAAGTGCATGCGTAGCGGAGGGACAGAGGGAGAGGGAGAATCCCAAGGGACTCTGAGCTGAGTGCAGAGCCCGACACTGGGCTTGATCCCATGACCCTGAGATCATGACCTCAGCTGCAATAAGCAGTTGGACGCTCAGCTGACTGAACCACCCAGGCACCCCTGGAATCACCTCAGTTTGTAAACTATGCTTTAAGTGTTGGTAATTCACGCTGAACCCCACGGCCACAGTGAAATATAACAAAGACGTGTCAACAAGGGTTAGCACTGCCCCAGGACCTGGGGGACAGCTGCCTCGCCACAAATATCCGTAAGGCAAGTTCATGCATTACGTGTCTAACAGAAATAGCATCTTTGACACACATTTCTCTCTACCTGCTTTTCTCACTTGGGTGCACTACCCTCTGTGGATCAGCAGGCTAATTTAGAGGCCCACAGAGGTGATCCTGCCTCCCACCCCTGCAAATGGCTGAGCCACTTGTCCTGGGAAGGCAGCAATGACCAGAACCGTCCTGTGTATCCCGCCCTCGGTGGTCACCTGTGGTTGCTGGGCCGCCTAACACCCACTCTGTCTGCACCTAAACCTCTTGAACCTTACACCACACCAGCTCTCTTTTATTCCATGACCCTCTGGAACTCAAGTCTGTTAACAGCCCACCAATTCTTGAGAACTCCTTCTGGCACATTCCTGCTGTGAACAAACCCTGGCTGTCCCCTGAAGCCAACCTGCCTCAGTATCTCCTCAAACGGCTAGTTTTCCCTCCCATGTGCTCAAAATAGGAGGGGTCCTTCTTGGTCCCCTCAACTGAGGATAACATTGCTCTCTCTGTGCACAGCTCTCATTCTGTAGTATGTTAGCATCTAGTCCCATCACATTCCTGGCAACCCACCCATCTACCAACACCATTCAGCCAACTCCCCTGGCCTCTCAGTTCCTGCCCCCTTTTCGCCCAGTGCACCTCAGCTGGCATTTCCACGGCAGCCTCATAGCCCAGATAATGGGTTTTAATTTACAAACTCCTGCCAGCATGCTCCCACCTCTCAGCCTTGCTGTTGCCTGCACATGCCAACCATGTTCCTGCCTCAGGGCCTTTGCATATGCTGCCCACGACCACCTTACCCTCAGCCTGGAATGCTCTTCACCCAGATACATAGCTTTCTCACTTTGCTTAGGTCTCTGGTCACATGTCACCGCCTTAAGGAGACTTTCTCTGACCGGTGTCCTTCACGGAGCCACTACCCACTTTCCCCTTACTCTGCGCCTCAAGAGCAAGAACTCTGCTCTGTTCCCCACTGTATCTCAGGTACATACACCAGTGTCTGGTATATGGTGGGCAGAGACACAGATCACGCGGGAGTAAACGAATCCAACTACTCCTGTGAAGACAGACGTCAAGATGGCTCTGGTCTGTCTGTCGTGGTAAGTGATGCTCATGGAGTGCTGATGCTGTAAATTCTGAAGGAGCCAGTCAGGGTTATGCACACGTAAAATATTATTAACAGCCAGAGAAAAAGGGTTAAGGTGTTGTATAAGCCAAGACCTGGAATTACAATTAGTTACGTTCTAGTTTAATTCCAGTTATTCAGTAACTCTTTTCTCTACAAGTTATATTTAGACGTTTTGAACACCTGCTAAGTTAAATAACAAAGTTGTCCAAACCTTGAACGTACTGGCTTAGGTGTCCAGGAAAGCAAGCACTGTATAATCAGGAGCACAGCTCAAAATAAGCAAGCCAACTCTTTCAAGTACTCCACACGTTACCATTTTAAGACAAGATCAGCTTTCTTTCCTCTTTAAGCCTTTCTGGGCCCTGTGCCCACTTTGATTTCTTCTCACTGAACTTTTACAATTTAAAAGCGAAATAACGTGGCTCATACTGTTAACACGTTATGTGGAACCACACAACGGAGCATCCAGACATTTCAGGTGAGCGCCATGTGTTATTTATCACGTACAAATCTATAGCTAATTAACCGTATCCTTCGAGAGTCTGAATTTTACTAACAATTACAGTGAGACTTACTTGCTGAATCATCTCTTCGAACTTCTCTTTTTCGTATTTCTGAAGGGCTTTATAATCTTCAACAGAAGTCACATCCAGCTTATGCTTGGTCTTTGGTTTTGGTGGTTCAAATGGACACGTAAGGATTGCAATCTTAGCATTTTCTACTTGCTATGGGGAGAGAGAAAACCCTTAAGCTGGTGGATTTAAGAGCGGAAAAAAGCGTCCGAATCTGAAAGGCACAGACTTACTTTTGGCATCTGCGGGTGACTGAAATCCTTGTCCACGATCACGCCCTTGATGAGTTTAGTATCCTCCAGCCGCCCGCCCACTTTGCCCTCCACCTTGATGAGCTCGAAGTCCACGTCTTGGCGCTGCATGTCCGCTACGGTGAGGACGGCATTCACGGCGATCTCGGCCATCTGCCGGTGACAGCTGTTAACCCTGAGGACAACCCCAAACAAACCTTTCACGTTCACAGACAACTACTGTAACCAAAGCACGACACGTGACACAACGTGGTTACTCCGGCGTATTTTGTAAAACCAGTGACGTTCGGAGTCCGTAGCCAGCAGGGCCACCATAACCTGCACTTTCAACAGCCTGGGGTGGGGCTTCCTCACCTGGGCTCCACAGACCCCAAAGAAAACCATACCTGGGACGGGGCAAGAAAGGACACCTTGTCTAAAGGAGGTGTGGCACTTAGTAAAAAGTGAGAGGACTTGACATGGCTGCTACCTTTGCAGGAACTTCCACCAACATCAGTTACGGAATGGGGGGGTGGGGGGCAGAAGTGGTATCTTTTTGGAAGCCTTTGAAACCTCTGAACAGATTGCTCAATAAATTTACTTTTGGTTCTGGAAAAACTGCACCCAAACTTAGTACTTGAAACAGTGCCTGAAATCTTGAGTCATTTTGGAGAGAAGATAACCACGAAGCCGTGTTATTAGAGGATCTATGGTATTTTGCTTTATGCTGAATATATCTCGCCACTATTGGTTGTTTTGCACATCTTCTGCGCTAAAGATCTATGATTTTATGAAGACCTGCAAACATAGCAAGGTCAACTTACAAAGCCATGACAATATGAGGTTTGTGCATTTTGACTAAGGGTAACATCTGCCTTCCAGGAGGATAGTACTGTACTTGGGACAGAGACCATCCCTCTAGCCAGTGAGGCTCAGCACCTGGACACCAGGGGGCACCTAGCACAGCACCACCGTAGAGCCTTTCCCTGGGGGTAGAGGGAGCAACAATTTCTCTTGTACCCCCCCTGACATCCGAGTCAAGACTCTGCCTTCCTTTTTGCCGAAACTACCACACACACGTTAGAAATTAAAACATTTCTCACACTGATCTTGATTCAAAATAACCAGTGTAATAAAGCACCTCAGGCTAGATTTTTATGCTACATCATGGCAAGAGCCAGTAAATATTATTGTTCAAATAAGTATGTCCCTTGGCTGAGGCTGCTTTCAGTCTCCGGGGGCGGGACCTGTGTCTCTGAGCCCCCAAGACGTGGCAGCAGGCCTGGTAAATAGCAGGCATTATGAAAACACTGAAAACGCCCAATGTAAGTCAATTTTAAGACTGTCCCTTCTTACTGAATTAAAATTCTGGACCAGTAACTTGCTTGTTGAATAAATAAAAGTGGAGCCCCTCCCCCTAAATGAGCAAAGCAATGGTGCAAGTGTTTTGAAAATTAACATTCCCCAAGCAGGACCATTTTCTGCTCAATTTCTAACACAGCCTATCCTGCTAAATTAAAGAACAGCATCTCTTACAAATACTGCAGAGAGGATTTAATCCCCAAGCCTGGAACTTCAGTTTCCAACCAGAACAGATGCATGTGGCTATACCTGCATCACAAACAAAGCAAACCAAAGTAACAAAAACAGAACGCAGCACACAGGATCAGGAGGAGGCTGCTAGCGGCCATCAGAAAGGTGGTCTTTAGCAACAGGCACACCCATGCTGCTTTCTCTGCAAGCGCCAACGGCAGCGCTCTACCGTAAACGTACACTTTGGAGCCCAGCGTGGTCTTTGCGGTCTGAATCAGCGGCTCAGTGTCCTTTATGTCGACGAGGACACTATCGCTGATCTTGTCCAGGTGCTCGATAGCGATGCGGGCAGCCTGTTCATAGCCGTCGGCGATCCTGATCGGGTGAATGCCGCGGTCCAGCAGCTGCTCGGCTTCCTCCAGCAGGGCGCCAGCCAGGACTGCAGACAGGACAGTGCACAACCAGATCAGGAAAACACGAACGCTTATACGATCACTACCAATCAGATGGGCTACCCTAGAAGTAGGAAGGTTCTGGAATTAAAGTAAAAGTATCTTGGAGGTAGAGGTTTATTTTTTTTGTAAGACAACCTCTGGTTTTGCTTTTAGCAAAAACCTGACAGTTCCTCCCCCTCTTATAAATGGTGTTAGCTCTCAGTGATGGACAGAATGTAACTGAAGAACATACCCTGAAAACATTTTTTATAAGGGCAAAAACCTCTTGTGCTTCCCGAGCCAAGAATTTCTTTTCTTTTAGAATTTATTTTATTCGAAGATTTTATTTATTTATTTGAGAGCGAGCGAGAGAGAGATAGATCACAAGCAGGGGGCAGGGGTAGAGGGAGAAGACTCCCCACCGAGCAGGAAGGGGATCATGAGCCCAAGGCACCCAGGTGACCCAGAATTTTTTTATTTTTAAGTAATCTCTACACCCAACATGGGCCTCTAACTTACAACCCCGAGATCAAGAGTTGCCTGCTCTACCAAGTGAGCCAGCCAAGTGCCCCTTCCAGGCCAGGGATTTCTATTCAGTAAAATTTGCTGGGCGATAAGAGGATTTAAGAACTTACGACTTATCCTCCCCACCATCTTCCCTCCCCCTTGTTTTAGCGTCACAAAGAGGAAGAATAGTGTTTGTTTTAATACTGCCACACTCCAAGCACATCCATAATAGTGCCTGGTACCCAATAAATATTTGTTGAATAAATGAATTCAAATCTCATCTGCAGAAAAGGTTAACATTAAAACAATTCTTTCCATCTTCCACCTTCCCCAACTTTTTAAGTATTTCAGACCTTCAGGAAAAGTACAAAAATAGTAAAATGAATAGTTTACTAACACCATTTTGTCACATTTGTTTTCTCTACGAAGGCACACATGTAATTCTGTTCAACTACGTGACAATTAGTTGCAAAAATCGTAATATGTCACCCCTAAGTATCTGAGCATCCAGCTCCAAATACAAGGGCATTCTCCTATAGCACTATAATGTAACTGTCATGCTCAGGAAACTTAACGGGGTGCTACTCTGCAATGCGCAATCCACAAATCCTTCCATGTACCCCAAACATCCCTCGCAGTTAAACAAAACAAAAACAAAGAAAACAAAAAAGCACCCACATCCAATCAAGAGTTATGCATTACAGCTGCGTGCCATTTCGCTTTGGCTCCCTTGATTTAGAACAGTTTTTGAATGCTCCCCCAACCCCTTCTTGTTCTTCCAGGAAAAGGACTTTTGGGCCTAATATTAAGCCATGTCCTTCAACCTGGATTTGCATGACGGTCTCCTCACAATCTGAATCAGAGTAAACATTCTTGGCAGGTGTGTGTCATTTTAATACTTCTGGAACAGGGCGTTAGAAAGACTATTTTGCTTTCTTACCAACCACCCCCGTGGTCCCATCTCCAATTTCATCATCCTGTGATTTGGACAGCTCCACCATCAGCTTGGCAATCTGGTGATCGACGTCCATCATGCTTAAAATGGTGGCACCGTCATTTGTCACTGTCACGTCGCCATCCTTGTCCACCATCATTTTATCAAGTCCTAGAAAGATGGCAATGTTTATAACGGCATTAGGCAAAAGAACAGAAACAAAATCTGTACCAAAAGTTCTAAAAAAAAAAAATTAGTCTCTTGACCCAATTCCTACTTACAGAACTTATTATAAAACTTTAACATACATAAAAGAATATCTACATGCAAACATCCTTTTAGGTTGGCGAATACAAAGCAAGACGCTGGAAGCAATCTAAAGGGCTAAAGCCAGAGAAATGGGAGGAAAAAAAAGGAGCATCACTAAATGTCATATTAATCATAAAAAGGGACAACTACGATGTGGAAAATGCTAATGAAATGATGTGAAAAGGGAGGAAAAAACCCTGACGTAAAACCATATGCACCTATGATCGTGAACATGTTGAAAGCCCGGAATACACAAAACAAGTTTGTTAGTGGTGGGGACCTAGGATGCCACCTGCCCCACGTCCCAACTTTATAAAAGGGTTGTATCAACTGTCTATAATTGATAACATTCGTCAAAAAACACAGAATGGTAGTCTCTTACCATTTGGTCCAAGTGATGTTCTCATTGTATTTGCTACAGCCTTTGCCGCCATGATATGAGACTGAAAAATGAAACAAACAGAAAAAAACAAATGTTCAAGGGGTGCCTGGGTGGCTCAGTGGTTAAGCGTCTGCCTTCGGCTCAGGTCATGACCCCAGGGCCCTGGGATCAAGGCCCGCTCAGCGGGGAGCTGCTTCTCCCTCTCCCATTCCCCCTGCTTGTGTGCCCTCTGTTGCTGTCTGTCAAATAAATAAATAATATCTTAAAAACAGGAAAGAAACATACAAAATAAGCTCCTTTAAAAAAAATGAAACAAAAACACAAATATTCAAGTTATGTATTTTAATGGTTAAAAGCACACAACTAATGATTATAAAATCTACTTCTAGTTTCTGTTCTCTAGAAGCTTTCACATTTAAGTGGCAACACGCAAATCTAAGTAAGTGTGGTAACCTTCACAACCACCAGCTTTAGTAGACCATTCTCATGTAAAAGCAGCAGAACCTAGTGCTTTAACTCAGCACATCTATGAGGCAGGTTCTCCTACCTGCCCCATTCTACAGCTGAGAGCGTGGGCAGTCTGGCCGGGCAGGCCATGGAAGACCACTTTGCAATGCTAACCTCATACGAAGAGTCCAGATGCACATGTACAGCACCTTGAACTATCACACTACGGTGTACTGCAGAAATGTACCCTTCTCTTCCATGGTCGGGCCAGTACATGGCCTACATGTGAAAAATCACCCTTGTCATGTGCCAAGAGTATCAATAAAGTAATGGAAACTTGCAAGCATCCCTTCCTGTTTGCGCCACAACCAGGCTCATTTTCCCTCCAAATGTTCCTTTGCTCCCAGTCTCGCTGTCACCAACCTAACCTGGATCCACAGCACCCTACAGAAATCCAGGGTCTCTTATGTACTCCTACCCTTTAGATTCATCTGACATCCAGCTAACCCATCCATTTTTCTCAAACATGCCATTTGCCAGTCCGCAAACCTTAAATGACTCCCTAGTGCCTCAACACTGAAGTCTGAAAGCTTCAGCGTTTTCTTTAATGCGCTCCGCAACCTGAGAGCTACTTTCCCTTCCAGTGACGACGGTCCCTGCTTGTTCCCCAAATATGTCCTCTGTTCCTTGAAGCAGTACCGCGCAGAGAAGCTGCTCTGCTCATCAAAATCCCAACTTTCAAAGCAGTTCAAATGCCCATGTTCTGTGAAGCCTTCCCAGTCACTCCATCCGGCAGGTAGGAAAACAGAAACTTCATAGGATCTGTGAAAATGCTGGTCATTAAAATACACATTGAAGGATTTGTCTGTGTAACGGAATTTTTAAAGGATCATCATCACAGATAAGCAGTTCTTAACCAGGGATGATTTTGTCCCTCAGGAGACATCTGGCAAGGCCTGCAGACATCTTTGGTTGTAACAAATGGGGTGGGGGCTGCTACTGGCATGGACGGAGTAGGTAAAGGCCTGGATGCTGCTCAACGTCCTGTACGGGACAGGCCCGCAAACAAAGAACGATCAGGCTCCCCAAATATTAAAATGCCAAAGCTGAGAACTCTGGCTTTAGACCATCGGTTCTGGGGTCAGCCAGAGGTGTGCTTGAATCCTGGCCCCTTTCTTCACTGACAAGCTGTGCCACCTCCCTGAACCATGGTCCCTCCTGAAGTGACCCCACGTAACCCTCATCCTCAGCCTGAGGGAGGTGTACTACCCCCACTGAGAAACGAGGTTCGGAGACGCTGTGCAAACAGTGACGACTGTGTGGCTTCTTCACTTGTTTAAAATACAAAGACGCCAAGTGAACCGAGACACCTCAGCCCTGGAGATGCGATCTCACTTTTAACAAACCCTAAAAAGGTCCGTGTCCTCTCAAAGCTTCCACTGCATTTTGTCAACATCTGTGTTCGGATGACTTTCTCACCTGGACTCCTGCTCCTGGTTTAACTCCTCTGGTCCCTCCTGTCCCCTTTCGTCCACCAGACCCAACTTCCTCAAGTACAGTTCTACCCGAACTGCGGTTCTGCTCAAAACCCCCTTACTGGCTCCCCGCCCTCCCAGGGTTTAGCATCTTGACTGCGAGGCACTGAAGCTTCCACCTTCAGGGAGCTGCTGTTGACTCGAACGAGACTGGGCTCCATCGAAAACCACACTGCTCTTTCCCTCCGCAGTGCGCCATGCGTCTTCCCGCCCAGCTTTTCGCCTTTGCTGTCCCCTCCCCCCCAAGTGCTACCTCTGCCACATTCAGGACAGTGGCCCCATCTCTGGTCAAAAGCCACCCTCCACCCTTTATCCGCATCCACACGCTGCCTCGTATTCCTTGCATCATGGTCATGGGTGCCCACCTTCCACTCTGGCGGTGGTATTTTCTTCTCTAAGGGCACACGGTTTTCGTTTTCACGACACCACATCCACCATCACGCCAGGTATAAAGGTGCTGACAAATTAAATACTTCGTAAACGACCAAACCTCTACGAAGTGACAAAGAAAGGGAGCCTCATCCTTTGGGGCTGTGGCTTGTTCCCTGGCCAGGTGACCAGAGAATACCCCCCCTGCCTCTTCCCGATGGGAACACCGTACGAACGACCAGGGGCCGGAGAAGCCGTCGGAGGCGGGCTCGCAGCCTAGGCACTGAACTGCCCCACCCAACGCTGACGGGCGCCAGCAGCTCCACCCCAAACCCCAAACCCCAAACCGGGATTAAAGGCTTCTACGCCGGCCTCGCCCCAGCTCAAGGAGCGGGGTGCAGGCCGGAGACGAGACGGGGTCCCCGACCTTTCCGGGGAGCACATGGCGGAACCGCTCCCAGGCGTGCGCAGGCGCAGAGCCACGGGCTTTGGCCACCCCCTCTCATGCCACCGCCAGCGTCCGTCCTGTTACCTTGAGAGCCTCAAGTCCCATAAGACGAGATTTGCGATCCTGATCCTTGATGATGAGGAAAGGGCGCCCATATTCATCGAAGGCGAGGGTCCCGACCGACGCCATGGTGCAGCAGCAGTGGTTACTTTCCCCCAACCGGTGGACACCGCGCCGGAAGCGAGAACACGCCTTCCGCTCGCGGGAGGACGCAAGAGTGCGTGCATGCGCAGTCCGGGACGCGTGAGACTTATTTTTCACCCGAGACTAGTTTGACGCCAGACAGTACCTTCTGGAATCAGAAGCCTTAGGAAACTTCTATCATCCGGGAAGCTGTGGGGGAGGGTGAAGTTCGAAGACACGGACGGGAAGTTAAAACCCACGAGCCAAGAGTAGATGGGAACTCATTTGCCAGAGCTGTACAATGGGGAGTTTCTGGGTAGTGGGTCCCCAACGAGGAACTCGTTTACTTGCAGCATTACTTTCTCCTTCCGTCCCACCCCCGCGCCGAGAAGATGGTAGAGCCCACTTCCGGACTTCCACCCTTTCCCCTCTCCCCGCCTCCGCCCCCTCCCCCCGCCCGCCCGCCCGCCCGCCTCAAGCCGCAGCAGGAAGTCTCGCGATGGAGGGAGGAGGCGGTGAGCCGGCGGGGGTGGAGGGCGGCGGGGGTGGAGGGCGGCGGGCCACGTGTGGGGCTGGCGCCTGTTGGGCGTTGCGAGCTCCCGGTCGGCCGGGCAGGAGTGGGAGCCCCCGGTGCACGGGGCGCGGGCCGCTCGCTGGTACCGGCATTTAGCTGCCGGGGCGGTTCCGAGCACTTTGGGGCGAGTAACTCACGGAGTCTGCCTCGCGGTGTTCTGAGCTGTGAGCTGGAGGCACACTGGGTGGGAGTCTTACAACGCGGCCGCTGACTAGCTGGGTCCTCGGGAAGTGACTCACCGGCTTTGTTCCGCCGTTACCTTGCCTGCAAAAATGTTAGTAGTGACGAGAGCATCTGCCTTGCGCAGCTCCTGCAAGGATGCGGGGAGAACAGTGCCTGGCCCTTAGCAAGTTCTGTTTAAGTGTTTGTTGAAGACATCCCCATTTTGCACAAATAGTCCAGTAACTTGAGCATACAGCTCGTAGGAAGCAAGGTTGCACAGCCCAGCGCAAAGGGTCCCACTCTTAATTCTATCTTGAGAGTACTCTGTCCTCTAAATCCCTCCTGCAGCGTTTGCTTAAGGGCACTGGTCATGACCTAATATTTTATAGGCTTAAATTCGGCCATAGAAAGTGATAAAATACAGTTGATCCTTAAACAATGTGGGGGCTAGGGGTGCCCGCGCAGTCTAAACTTGTAAAGTCAGACCTCCCGTGCAGGCGAAAATGCATGTATAACTGACCCCCCCCCCAAAAAAAAACTTCGCTAATAGGTTGTTGGGAAGCCAGTTACCATATTTTGTTATATGTATTACATACTGTATGCTTACAGTAAAGTAAGCTGGAGAAAAGATGTTATTAAAATCACGAAAGAAAATGTTTACAATAGTGCATAAAAAAACCACCCATGTTTAAGTGGATCTGTGCAGCTCAAACCGGTGTTGTTCAAGGGTCTACTGTACTGATCCACGGATCTTGAAAACATTATGCTAAGTGAAAGCAGCCAGTTAAAAAAGAGCGCACACTATATGATTCCACTCCCATGAAAGTCCAGAATAGGAACTGTAGAGACAGAAAGTAGGTAAGTGGCTGCTTAGGGCTAAGGTGTGAAGGGGGGGTGTGTGTGTGGGGAGTGATAGCTAATAAGGGGTTTCTTCTTGAAATAATGAGAATGTTCTAGAATTGACTGTGGTGATGGTTACACATATCTATGAATATACTAAAATCTTTGGTTTATGTATGTTAAATGGGCACATTGTATGGTATATGAAGCTGTTAAAAATTATGGAGCTCCCCCCGTACCCATAGTACTGAGACTAACAGTAGCAGCTAACAGTCATCACTTACTCTCTCATTTAGAGCACTAAGTGCTTTATATGCATTATTTATTTAACTGTTCCAATAACCCCATGAGGATAGTATTATTTCTGAATTCTACAGGTGGAGAACCTGAGCCTTGGCCAAAACTTATCTAATGTAACACACTAGTTAAGTTCTGTGACTCCAGAACTTTATGACTCAAATCCTTTTAACCACTGTACTGTATAATCGGAATACCCACAGGATAATTTTGCAGAGGCATGGCAGATGGTACTTTGACTTTTTAAGAAACAATAAAATGCATGACTATTTACTATAGCATGTAAATTCCTCCATATGATGCTGAAAGGCATAACTGAAAATGTATTTAAAACTCTTGCTTTCTACCAAACACATCACCTTCCTAATCTTTACTTTTATCTTATTTCTAGCACCAGCAGTAGACTCTTGTTCTTGTTTCTGAGTTGGTTTTCCACTGGGAAACCAGTTTTAAAAATCACTTGAGGGGACCTCAGCTGTCAAGAACAAAGCTCCAGTGTGTGTGAGATGCTGGTAGTTGGCCACTGGCCTTGAGCAGTGACTCACTGCAGAGGACCAGCTTTTCGTGTGTCCTGTGTTCACATCTGTACCTCACAAATTGTAACAGATCACCACATTTCCAAATTGTAACAGACCCCCCCTCCCCCACCCACCGCCCGGCCCATGTCCTAATCTGGAACCTGTGAATATGGTACACAACAGAATTTATAAATGGGATGATGTTAGGGCTTTGAGGTGAGATTATTCTGGCTTGTCCAAGTGGACCCAATGTCCTCACAAAGGGTCCCTATAAAGAAAAGGGAGGCAGGAGAGTCTGAAGAAGGTGTCCTGATGGAAGCAGAGGTTGGGTAATGGGGGGGCCATGGGCTGAGGAGTGTGGGCTGCTTCTAGATGCTGGAAAAGGCAAGCAAATCCATCCCACCTTAGGGCTACCAGAAGGAACCCAGTGCTGCTAACCCATTTCAGACATCTGACCCCCGACTGTATGATGATAAGTGCGTGTTGCTTTAACCCTCTAAGATTTCCCACTGCATCTTTGGGAGAATAATCCAGTGGGCCCTTTGAATGGTTTACTAATTCCTGAAACCATGGATGTTAACATCTTCAAGTGATAAGAATCTGTTGTTCTCCCCCCTCTTACTGTCTTCTGTTTCCTATGATTCCTGTGTTTTGGGCCTTATCTGCTCTACTAGCGTGGGAGCTGCTTGGGGGCAGCCTTGTTCCCTGTGGGGTTCAGCACGTAGCCAGCGGTGGAGGCGGTCAGCGTGTGCCGAGCAGTGTTCTAAGTGCGTTCCTTGCATCCATTCATTTCATCTGCACAGTGACCCTGTAATCCCCATGTTACAGATGAGAAAACCAAAGCTCAGAGATGTGAAGGGTCTTACCTTTATCCAGGTGCAGAGTCCAGGTCCTGACCTCCGGGTCCTGCTCTTGCTGTGGTGGGCTCCTCCCTGATCAGTTTCAAAATCATTTTCAAGTCAGTTTCAGTCCCAGGAACTTGAGATCCTCTTAAGAGGATTTTTTTTTTTTAAAGATTTTATTTATTTATTTGAGATAGAATGAGATAGAGAGAGCATGAGAGGGAGGAGGGTCAGAGGGAGAAGCAGACTCCCTGCTGAGCAGGGAGCCCGATGCGGGACTCGATCCCGGGACTCCAGGACCATGACCCAAGCCGAAGGCAGTCGCTTAACCAACTGAGCCACCCAGGCGCCCTCTTAAGAGGATTTTATTTTATTTTATTTATTTTTTAAGATTTTATTTATTTATTTGAGAGAGAGAATGAGATAGAGAGAGCATGAGAGGGGGGAGGGTCAGAGGGAGAAGCAGGCTCCCTGCCGAGCAGGGAGCCCCATGCGGGACTCGATCCCGGGACTCCAGGATCATGACCTGAGCCGAAGGCAGTCGCTTAACCAACTGAGCCACCCAGGCGCCCCTTAAGAGGATTTTAAAGGGTAAAACTGAAGAGGAGGATATTTCAGGTATCGTTTATTTCTTTGTTTTGAAGTGACTGGAGTTTGCTTTATTCCATACTGGTGCACTGAAATGATTATTTTATCATTTGTTCTTTTTGGATCTTCTTTAAAAATCTTTTCATTATACCATACTTTTTTTTTTTTTTTTTTTTTTTTTTGGTGAAACCTGATTTTGGTCTCTTTGAATTAGTGCAACTGGACTGTAGATACCTGACCAATTTTGATGTGGAATCTCTGCATCTTATTTGAAATAGGGTAGTAATTAGACATTTTAATACTTATTTGTGAAGCTTTGTTCTAAGCCATAAAAATACGGAGTTCATGGTTAATATCGTATTAATGTGTATTTTTATTGAATTCATAAAATACCAAATTGTTTTCTAACGATGACTCCAAAAAAATTAGTAGCTGGAAAGAAAAGATTTTAGTCAGTCTCCCATTAGAATTGAATCCTTTTCGCCATCTATGAAAAACCTACAGCGAATATCATTCTCAATGGGGAAAAACTGAGAACTTTCCCCCTAAGGTCAGGAACGCGGCCGGGATGTCCACTATCACCACTGCTATTCAACATAGTATTGGAAGTCCTAGCCACAGCAATCAGACAACAAAAAGAAATAAAAGGCATCCAAATCGGCAAAGAAGAAGTCAAACTCTCACTCTTTGCAGATGATATGATACTTTATGTGGAAAACCCCAAAGACTTCACCCCAAAACTGCTAGAACTCATACAGGAATTCAGTAAAGTGGCAGGATATAAAATCAATGCACAGAAATCAGTGGCATTCCTATACACCAACAACAAGACAGAAGAAAGAGAAATTAAGGAGTCGATCCCATTTACAGTTGCATCCAAAACCGTAAGATACCTAGGAATAAATCTAACCAAAGACACAAAGGATCTGTACTCAGAAAACTATAAAATACTCATGAAAGAAATTGAGGAAGATACAAAGAAATGGAAAAACGTTCCATGCTCATGGATTGGAAGAACAAATATTGTGAAGATGTCAGTGCTACCCTAGAGCAATCTACACATTCAATGCAATCCCCATCAAAATACCATCCACTTTTTAAAAAGAAATGGAACAAATAATCCTAAAATTTGTATGGAACCAGAAAAGACCCCGCATAGCCAGAGGAATGTTGAAAAAGAAAAGCAAAGCTGGTGGCATCACAGTTCCGGACTTCCAGCTCTATTACAAAGCTGTCATCATCAAGACAGTATGGTATTGGCACAAAAACAGACACATACATCAATGGAACAGAATAGAGAGCCCAGAAATGGACCCTCAACTCTATGGTCAACTCATCTTTGACAAAGCAGGCAAGAATGTCCAATGGAAAAAAGACAGTCTCTTCAACAAATGGTGTTGGGAAAATTGGACAGCCACATGCAGAAGAATGAAACTGGACCATTTCCTTACACCACACACAAAAATAGACTCCAAATGGTTGAAAGACCTCAATGTGAGACAGGAGTCCATCAAAATCCTAAAGGAGAACACAGGCAGCAACCTCTTTGACCTCAGCCGAAGCAACTTCTTCCTAGAAACATCACCAAAGGCAAGGGAAGCAAGGGCAAAAATGAACTATTGGGACTTCATCAAGATAAAAAGCTTTTGCAAAGCAAAGGAAACAGTTAGCAAAACCAAAAGACAACCGACAGAATGGGAGAAGATATTTGCAAATGACATATCAGATAAAGGGCTAGTATCCAAAATCTATAAAGAACTCATCAAACTCAACACCCAAAGAACAAATGATCCAATCACGAAATGGGCAGAAGACATGAACGGACATTTTTCCAAAGAAGACATCCAAATGGCCAACAGACACATGAAAAAGAGCTCAATATTGCTTGGCATCAGGGAAATCCAAATCAAAACCTCAATGAGATACCACCTCACACCAGTCAGAATGGCTAAAATTAACAAGTCAGGAAACGACAGATGTTGGCGGGGATGCGGAGAAAGGGGAACCCTCCTACACTGTTGGTGGGAATGCAAGCTGGTGCAGCCACTCTGGAAAACAGTATGGAGGTTCCGCAAAAAGTTGAAAATAGAGCTACCATATGATCCAGCAATTGCATTATTGGGTATTTACCCCAAAGATACAAAAGTAGGGATCCGAAAGGGTACATGCACCCCGATGTTTATAGCAGCAATGTCCATAATAGCCAAACTGTGGAAAGAGCCAAGATGTCCATCGACAGATGAATGGATAAAGAAGATGTGGTGTATATATACAATGGAATATTATGCAGCCATCAAAAGGAATGAGATCTTGCCATTTGCAATGACGTGGATGGAACTGGAGGGTATTATGTTGAGTGAAATAAGTCAAACAGAGAAAGACATGTATCATATGATCTCACTGATATGAGGAATTCTTAATCTCAGGAAACAAACTGAGGGTTGCTGGAGTGGGGGGTGGGGTGGGAGGGATGGGGTGACTGGGTGATAGACACTGGGGAGGGTATGTGCTCTGGTAAGTGCTGTGAATTGTGCAAGACTGTTGAATCTCAGATCTGTACCTCTGAAACAAATAATGCAATATATGTTAAGAAAAAAAAAAAAAAGAAGGAGGTAGCAGGAGGGGAAGAATGAAGGGGGGGAATCGGAGGGGTAGACGAACCATGAGAGACGATGGACTCTGAAAAACAAACTGAGGGTTCTAGAGGGGAGGGGGGTGGGAGGATGGGTTAGCCTGGTGGTGGGTATTGAGGAGGGCACATTCTGCATGGAGCACTGGGTGTTATGCACAAACAATGAATCATGGAACACTACATCTAAAACTAATGATGTAATGTATGGGGATTAACATAAGAATAAAAAAAAATGTAAAAAAAAAGAAAAAGAAACAACCTCAAATATCGGGGACTAAAAGTAATAAAAAGAAATTAATCTCTTAAAAAAAAATCCTTTTCTCTAAAACACTTTTAGTTGATGGAATTTAGAACTCATGGAATCCTACATTTGTAATTTAGATTGTATTCAGCTAAATCATCCTTCTTTAAACAGTACAAGTTTGTCAATAAGTATTCTAGGAAAAAAAAACTACCGTGGATTTCAGATTTGGTGCGATGTACACATTTCCTGCTTGCTTTCCGTCTAGGTGCACCCCCGGAAATCCTCGAAGAAAGTCACTCAGGATGTGTTCTACCTACAAGTCTCAGAGCCAACAGTTTGAAGAAAAGCAGTTGGGGGTTCCTATTTACTGGGATTATTGGCGGGACGCTGGTGGCCGTGTATGCCGTGGCCACACCATTTCTAACGCCGGCCCTTCGAAAAATTTGTCTGCCTTTTGTACCTGCAACTACAAAGCAGATTGAAAATGTTGTGAAAATGTTGCATTGCAGAAGAGGATCCCTGGTCGATATTGGCAGTGGTGACGGGCGTATTGTGAGTTATGCTAAGACACTTGAAGGTTTCAAACTCGAGGTTTTAAAATTCCTCCTTTGTTTCTTTTTCTTTCTTTCTTTTCTTTTTTTTTTTGTTCCAGGTTTTTATTTAAATTCCAGGTGGTTAACATACAGTGTAATATTGGTTTCAGGAGTAGAATGTAGTGATTCATCACTTCCGTACAACACTCAGTGCTCATCACAAGTGTCCTTCTTAATACCCATCACCTATCTATCCCATCCCAGCTTCACCTTATGAGATTTATGCCAAGACCTGCTAATCTGACAATATAATAAAGTAATGGTTTCTTCTGTGTGTTCGGCCGAACTCTCAAACCCTCCAGAAGGAATTGGAATTTATTTTTCTCAGATTTATTTTTTCTGAAAGGTGAAAGTGGCTGTGTAGATTTGCCAGGTAAAAAGGAGAAATTAATTGGTAATTATGAAATTTTCCAATAAAAAAACTCAGGCCAGGAGAGGTGGTATAATTAGAGGAAACGTGGAGTCGTGGAGTTTAACATAGATGTTTGCTTCTACGCTTATCTGTGTTTATACATACATCATAATTCCTGCGGGTAATGTAGAGTTTTTGAAAGAGCCAGTGCATCAGCTCTCATTTATCCAAAGATCAGACTTCTAGTGATCTCAGCTCACTGACTCCAGCTGAGAACCTATAAGTAAAGATTCAGGGCCACTGACTGGCCAGTGGGTGTCCGCAGCACGTTCCTCCATGGGCACGGTGGCACCGTCCTTAGGCCCCCAACCAGCGATGACTCGGAAAGTGAGGATAACAGTAGTCAAGCCTCACATTCTGGGAACATTTGGAGACCAGCAGGGGCGTGACTCCTTTCACCACTCCCTGGGTCATGAACCTTGCACCCTCATGGTGACCCGAATGGCCAGGACGAGGTTAAAACATAACTTGTTTGTTTTTAGGAAATCAGGAGGTTTATCTATGAACCAGGAGGAAGTTTTAAAACCCAGTTTTGAATGCTTTACACATCTGAGTAGTATCTTTGTGGTTTCCTTTTGTTCTTAAGGGGGTGACACTATAGGTAAGAGAAATTACTGTGGGCGGGCAGCTCCTTCAGGGATGCTCCCTTGAGTAGTGGTGGCAAGACAGAATGAGCAGAGACCCCAGGACCAGCCCACTGCCCTCACCTTACAGAGGCCGGTGGCCTTCTACAGTTGACTTTATTCTGACTTGTTCCATTTTACTCTTACCTGTTTTCAACTTTGAGTGAACAGTCTTTAAATACTAAGGAAATGTGTAAGCAGTTGCCGGTTCTCGTTGACTGGTCATTTTGATCACAAATTAGAACTAGTTCGCAAAGCATTATCCCATAGCGGCAGATTCATTTTGCCTGCCGCTCTGCCATCACTGATGTAGAGAGAGACGGTGAATTTTCAGCAACTTCTCGTTGGGCTGAGCCAGGGGTTGGCCAATCCAGAAATGCTCTATCCAAAGCAAACCTTACAGTTGTGATGCTCGAGGTGAAATCTCTGACAAAAACATGAACTGAGTTTAAACCAGCATTCTCTTGTCTACAAGCTACATAGTTTTAGAGATCTCTCTTTAGATGGTGTTTTCAACAAAATAAGTGCCTTTTGATTGGACATTTTGTGATTATAGACCATAAATAGGAAGCAGTCATATCATTGGACCACGTTAAGTTGTTTTTCTTTTTTTAAATTAAATTAATTTAAAAATTATAAGTTTATTTTTTAAAATCCAGTATAGTTGACATACAGCGTTATATTAGTTTCAGGTGTACAATATAGTGATTCAACAATTGTGTGCATTACTCGGTGCTCATCATGGTAAGCGTGCTGTCAGTCCCCTTCACCTATTTCCCCTATCCCCCCACCTGCTTCCCCTCTGGTGACCAGTAATTTGTTCTCTATATTTAAGAGTCTGTTTTTTTTGTTTGTTTGTCTCTGTATTTGTTCATTTGTTTTGTTTCTTAAATTCCACATATGAGTGAAATCATACGGTATTTGTCTTTCTTTGACTTATTTCACTTAGCATCGTACCATTCTAGATCCATCCATTTGTTGCAAATGGCAAGCTTTCATTCTTTTTTATGGCTGAGTAATATTCCACTGTGTATATGTGTCTACACCACATCTTCTTTATCCATTCATCTATCAGTGGACACTGAGGCTGCTTCCATGATTTGGCTATTGTAAATAATGCTGCAATAAACATAGAGGTACGTATATTTTTTCAAATTAGTGTTTTCATGTTCTTTGGGTAGATACCCAGTAGTGGAGTGACTGGATCATATGGTAATTCTACTTTTAATTTTTGGGGGAACCTCCGTGCTTTTCCACATTGGCTGCACCGAATTCACATTCCCACCAGTAGTGCATGAGGGTTCCTTTTTCTCCACATCGTCACCGACACTCGTTTCTTGTGTTTTGATTTTAGCCATTCTGACAGGTGTGAGGTGGTATCTCATTGTAGTTCTGATTTGCATTTCCCTGATGATGAATGATGTTAAACATCTTTTCATGTGTTGGTTGGCCATCTGCATGTCTCTTTGGAGAAATGTCTCTTCATGTCTTCCGCCCATTTTTAATTGGATTATTTGTTGTTTTTGGTGTAGGGTTGTGTAAGTTCTTTACATATTTTGGATACTAATCCCTTATAGCATATCATTTGCAGAGATCTTTTCCCATTTAGTAGGTCGATGTTTTTCTTTTTATTTTGAATAAACACTGGTCTCTCTTTGCAGGTGATAGCAGCTGCAAAAGCAGGATTCACAGCCGTTGGTTATGAATTAAACCCCTGGCTAGTTTGGTACTCCAGATACCGTGCTTGGCGAGAGGGAGTGCACGGCTCTGCCAAATTTTATATTTCAGATTTGTGGAAGGTATGTAAGGCAGAGAATGTTCCTAGGAAATGCCAACCAAAACTTTGTAATTTGTAATTAGTATAATTAAAAGCTGAAGAATGTATTAAAAGAAAAACAGTTAAAATACAAGTGTATATTTCAGCATAATGAAATGTGAACACCTTTTAAATTGATAGATTTACAAATCAACTCTTAGAGTAGAAGCTTAAGGTTTCTAGACCTGATAGGTTATGTGAATTCCAAGAATTTGCTCATTTAAGAAAGTTCTCATTTCTCTTTGTTACAAAATGATGAGGGTTTTTTTTTTTATCTCATTTGGAAATCTTATAAATTATAATATAGACATTAACTTGTTAATGTCATTCTTGGTAAATGGTAGACTTTTCTCTGTGTGGCTGCGTGTGTACGTGTGAGTCTACAGAGAGAGATGAGTACAAAAGACAGAATCCACTGACTATGTTGTCACGGTTCTTTCTGGTCTTCATAATGTAAAGATAACTTCCAAGTTTATTTGTACTCTAAAAAAAAGTCCTGTAATTTTGCTTTAGGAATGCACCATAAAATGCTTTTTCTTAAATAAGAATTTCCCATTGTAATGTTGTCATCAGTAGCTTATAAAAATTCACTTGAGTTTTGCTTGCATTGTTTTTTATACCACATATACATAAACGATCTTTCTATAGAGTAAATAAGACTTTTATTGAGCAATAAGAATTTTGACTGGCAAAGCACTTTTCCCCCCAGTTTTTCAACTAAAGATCATTTTATTCCGTTTTTTACTTAGTATTTTAGAGAAGAGGAGGGGGACTAGAATTTTAAGGATGGCTCAACATAAAAGACAGGTGCTTGTCCGATGTCACACGTTCTTGCTGAGTTAGTTTGGCATATGGTGGAGAAGAGTAGAGAGTGTGGATCAGGGCACAGATGGCCCAGAGCACCCGGCGCAGCCACCAGCTGGTCACTGGATGAGTCACTGGCGTTTCCGACAGATGACCCCTGGGTGGGCCCTTCCGGGAGCATCCGTGCGGGTGACAGGAGTGACTTAGGGGAGGTGTTTGGACAACTGCAGTGGATTGAATTAACAGAAGCATAAACATGGCTTCTTCTCGTGAGGTCTTAAAGGTCTTTGTTGAAAACCTACTATTTGACGAAATGGGACATTGCTGCACCCTTTGAAACAAAAGTTAAGCTTGATGTTTGGCCTTTTAAAACTAATCTGTGCATCGTTCCCCCTCTCCTCTAGGTAACTTTTTCGCAGTACTCAAACGTCATTATTTTCGGCGTGCCTCAGATGGTGAGTTCGCGTCCTCCTCCCCCTCGTTGGTTGGCTTTAGGTCTTGTGTAGACCCTCCAGCTGTAACAGGCCACGTCCGTGTGGCCACCTGCCCGTGTGCCCAACAGCAGCGCCCCCAGAGATTTGGGGATGGGGGACATTGGATTTCACTGCACTGGCTTGACACACTACCTTGGGGCCTTAAAAGTTTAATCATAAAAGATTCAGTCATGTCGTTAAAACTTTCGCTGCAGATAAAATTCTCAATGATCTACCTAAGCCCTAAAAACTCCAATCTGGAAACTACTTTATGAGCTCCCGGTGTCTAATGTAGTTGGAGAGTTTTGCGGTTGTTCACTTAACAGCCAGCTGAAGTCACTTGGGAGAGGTAATGGTATGTTCCCTTCGAATTGATCGTTCCTCCGGTTTTGCAGTAAGGCGATTTTCAGGGCGGGCGAGTGTCGACTAGTTGCAGTTGACCTCAGCTGACTGATTTGTATCGAACTTAGATTACATACTTTAAAAAGTGAAAACACCGTGGCATCATGCTGTAAATGGTTCCAAATTTAGCCTTTGGAAAGATGACGAGGATGGGATGCTTTTATTGTAATTGTTGGTTTACAGACCATAGAGAGAAATCCGTTTTGACTTTTCAAGCTCTGTAATTGTAGCTGTAATAATTGTGGCAAAATTGGATGTTTCCTGAAATGCTGCTATATAACTGATATGTATGGTTTATAATATAAAAAAAGGGAAATTTACTTTTTTGTTGTTTTGTTTTCTTAGTCACACCTTTTTGTGTAAGACGGCTCAGTGCTTGAGAAATTTATTCTTACTACGAGGAACTTCAGTACAATGGCACTTTTTATTTTTTTTGTCGATTTAGAAGTGCTGTTGTTACATATTCTCGAAAGTAGCAGGATTCTGTATGTTTGGAATTTTCAGTAAGCCTAAAATTAAGATGAAACGTGGGTGTTCACCCTTTTGCTATAGAAACGAAAAGGGGCGTGATCCCTAGTCATTGACAACAAACTGTTTGGGATCCTAGCACTGCTATGGACTTCGACCGTTGTCCGCTCCTCATGATGTTTGGGCAGCATTTTCAAGGAAATAGATTTGATTTGAATTCCATGCTTTATAAAAAGGGAAAGTTGATGTTTATTGCGATTTCCATGCCATCCTGAGAGGCTGGCCGGTGGTGGCCTGAGGTGTGGGCTTACGAGGTCACAGCAGCTCCGTCCCGGGGGTGGGGGCAGGGGCAGCAGTGACCCGTGGGCTCCAGCTCCTTGTGCATCTTACCATGTTTGAGCATCGTCAGTTTTTGGAGCTGTTCACTCGGGAAATAAGAGTCCTGTTTTTTTGATGAATGCTTTTGCAATTATTGTCCATTTTCCTGTATGCAGAGAAACTTTAAGAACTTGTGGCATCTCACTGTTCCCAAGAGAAAGGGGAGCGGCTGAAAACACGAAGCAGCCACATTCCGTGGGATGAGAGGGATTCAGCCAGCGGGCAGTTTTCCACGCAGGGGGCTAGTTCACGGGACCCCCGGGGCTCGTTCGTGGGTGCAAGGCCCCGCTTTTGACCCTCACCGAGCCTTGCCTATGTGGAGGCGGTGAAGGGGAGGGAAAGTGCTGCCTGGGGGGTCAGGGGGCCAGCTCTGCTCTCCGGAGTCCTGGGAGCCCTGATGGGGCCGTCTTCCAGTGAAACGCACTTGCCTTGTCTGAGCACTGGTCGGCGTGGCAACGTGGCTCCGCAAAGCCCGTGTAGCACCACGTTTCCTGTGGCAGGTGAGCCACATAGAGGCCATGCGGGAGCCAGGAGAAGGCAACTGGAGAGGGAGGAGCCTGGTGTTGTAAATCATCCACCTGCTCCCGATAGCACACCGATGGTTCCTAACAGCTCTTTGCTTTTGTGTATCTAACCCACCAGGGGTGAGGAATCTCATCTGGATCTGGTAAATCCAGCGCCAGCATGGTAAATACCCACATTTAACTCTAGCACATGCTCCTCTTTTCAAAATGTGAAACAGATCAGTCGTGTCCTTGTGTAAAACCCACATGGGACGTCTTGCTGCTTTAAAGCAGTGAAGATAAGGCACGACCTCTCCACCGGGCCCAAGGCCTGGCGTGGAGTGGCCCCTGCCTCCCTCAGCTCTCTGTGTGTCAGCGCTCTGTCCTTCTCTCGGCCCCTGGATCCACAGTGTGAGCTGTGTTCTTCCCTCTGGCTTCAGTCCCCCCAGCTCTGGGCCTAGTTGGTGAACACCTCCTGACCACTCACAGGTCTGGTGTCCTCTCCTCCAGGAAGTCGTCCCTGATTGCTCGGTGAGACAAACCCCAGTGCTCCCGTTTTCTATCCACCGGTGCCTGTTCCTTCTCCGGAGTGAGTCATCGCACATTTCCTTACGTGGTGGCCTCGGCAGGTTTGCTGTGTGCACTGTAATGTATGTTCAAGAGTGAGCTTTCCGTCAGCTCGGCAGCACCAGCACAAAGTAATGACTCCGGAAATACTTGTGAAATGAATGAAACGTACCCAGTAAGGACACTTCCTGGTGGGCTATTCAATTTTGTAACTTCAAGGATTAATTTTAGTTATGAGTCATGTTGTGAATTGATGAACATAAGTATGACCATCATTCTGATAAAGATAAATGATTCATGATGGGATCATGTGTCCTTCGCTTCTTCATTCGACAGGTATTTAGTTGGTGCCACAAAGGGCGAGACTGCGTCCTCATCACTTGGGATACTTTAGTGAATGGAAAAGAGGAACACCCCTGCCCCGAGGTGCCTACATGCTAGTGGGGAGAGCAGATCTTTTTTTTTTTTTTTAAGATTTTATTTATTTATTTGAGAGAGAGAGAGAGAGAGAGAGCACATGAGACAGGGGGAGGGTCAGAGGCAGAAGCAGGCTCCCTGCCGAGCAGGGAGCCTGATGTGGGACTGGATCCCGAGACTCTAGGATCATGACCTGAGCCGAAGGCAGTCGCTTAACCGACTGAGCCACCCAGGCGCCCGGGGAGAGCAGATCTTAAATGACGTCCCTATATAAAGGGCTCCAGGCTGGCTCAGTCAGCAGAGCACGCGACTCTTGATCTCAGGGTTGTAAGTTCAAGCTCTACATTGGGCATAAAGCTTATTTAAAAAAAAAAAAATCCTAAAAAAATGTTGTCCAACAGGAGGGGTAAGTGCTGTGGGGCGGAGTAAAGCAGGAGAAGGAGGGGCAGAGACAGTGTCCCTGGGAAGGGGACGTGTGGAGGTATGGGGAATGTGCCGGGCAGAGCCATCGCAGAGGCCCCCAGGGATCTGTGCCTCTTAGGTTCCAGCAGCAGCAGGGAGAGGTGACGTCAGAGGGGAGCTAGGGGCCAGGCGTGAAGGATGCCGTGCTGTTGGAATGCAGGAGCCCTGGCGGGTTTGAGCAGAGGAGGGAGGGACCTGCCTGGGTTGTGAAGGACCCCGGGCTGCTGTGTGGAGACCGAGTGTGGGTAGAAGCCGGGAGACAGGTTAGGAGCTCCTGCAGGCAGCTGGTGTGATAGGGTTGTGCCAGTGTGCAGAAGCTGATTGGAAGCGGTCAAGTTCTGCATGCGTCGAGAAGATGCAACCAACAGGATGCGTTGGCATAGCCAGTGTGGGGCGGGCAAGAAAGAGGAACCATTCCTCAAGGATTTTGGTGAGAGCAACTGGAAGTTCGCAGTTGTTGTTACTGAGCTGGGAAAGGTGCGGACAGAGGAGCTGGAGGAGGAGGATCAGGAAGCCTGAGATGTATGTGGAGGTGTGAGGTTGGTAGTGGTGGGTAGAGGGCATCTGGGGCTCAGGAAGGAGAGGGGCCAGGAGATTGGGCATCAGCTCCCAGAAGGAGTTTAAGCCCAGGAGTGGCTGAGGTTCCCCGGGGAGGGGGCAGAGCTGGTCAAGGCCTGCACTTTGGCCTCTGACAAATGAGGGGCACCCAGCAAAGGACTCGAGAGGAGGAGTTGGGTAGGAGGAATGCCCAGCGGGGGGTGGGGGTTACCCTAGAAGCCAAGTGAAGCCAGTGTTTTGGGGGGAGGGAGCCATCACATGGATCAAGAGCTGCTCATGGGCATGGCTGTTTGGTCTTACATCTTTGAGCTGGTTTCAACTTATGTTTAAAGTTTTGAAGATGTAATTAGAATATGATGAGTTCGTGTCACTTTGAAACCTCTAATTATGTGAATAATTTTGAATTCCATTAGACAGACATGACACATCACTGCCTCTCTGTGCGTGATATCAAGACTCACGTTCATTGCATATTTATGTGTGATTGACTCAGTTAATTTCTTACCATTGAAATAGCTCCTTTCATTTGTGGGTTTATCTTGACTTAGCATATGACAGTCATTGGGAAATAAAAGAAACCGTAAAAGAGAACAGAATAATGATAACATGAATGCGTTTACAATGATCCTTTTGATGAACAAAATTACTGTAAGAAACCTCTGGTATTTTGGAAAAACACATATTGTCTCATTCTTTGCTTATTTAATTTTTCCTTTGAGGAACAAAACTTTTTTTTTTTTTGAAGAAATCTTTTATTGGCTGTTAAAAGAGTAGAAATATCCCATCCTTAATGGAATTTATTCTTGGTTATCTTGGTATTAATTGTCATGAAGAATCAAGAGTTTTCATTCACTCTAGCCAGAGGTCACACGGAGGACTTTCACCAGCCACTTTTTAAAGATACAGGTTGGGAATAAAGTCTTCATAGAAGGACTATTGATTTGTTTGTCTTGATTTATTTGGTTAGTTTTAAAGGGATTAGTTTTTGCTCAGATCTTGGTTTCAAGATATCATTTCCCATTTAGAGGAGCCAGGAATGTGTGAGAGGTGTCTGATCTGAGGGCTGAGGAGGGGGATCGATAGAAAAGCCTGGGGCATTTTGTGGAGCACAAATATGAGGAAGTGTTCAGAATATTTGTTGAGGGCGCATCCAATGGAGAGAGAGAGGCCCACTTGAGGAGGCTCCCCAGGGCCACACTGGGATGGTCTGAGCACCAGAAGAAACAAGGATGATGGTGGATTAGAACCCATTGAACAGAATAGGAATCTAGGAGCTCATACTTACAGTGACAGGTACACAGGTAGAAAGAAGGGAGAGCTCTTCCTTGCCCTAGAATGCCCACTGTCAGTTTAGAAGGAATGACAGAATTAGCAAATTTCCACTTTGCAGTCGTACCGTGAAAAATAACTCGGGCCAGAATCATCAAGAATGCTACATCTAGGGCACCTCGGTGGCTTAGTTGGTTAAGCGTCTGCCTTCAACTCAGGTCATGATCCCAGGGTCCTGGGATCGAGCCCCGCATCGGGCTCCCTGCTCAGCGGGAAGCCTGCTTCTCCCTCTCCCACTCCCCCTGCTTGTGTTCCCTCTCTCGCAGTCTCTCTCTCTGTCAAATGAAAAAAAAAAAAGCTACATCTAGTGAGGGACAGTTCGTTGAGCAGCAGGATATTTACATCATCTCAAGCTACCTCCGACAAATTATTCATTATAAGGGGAAATTAGTAACTCCACTGTGGAGGCAGCAGATATCACCCTAGCCGGGTGGTGACCATCACTCTCAAAGCAGAAGGTCCCCGTGGGCACCCGACAGTGGGGCCCTGAGAAGCTCACAGCCCCACTTGTGGGGCATTGCCCAAGATGCACGTGCCGAGTTCTCATGAGCAGACGTGAGGAGAACCCAAGTTGAGGACCACTGGTGAATAACTGGCCCGTCTTCCTAAAGATGGTGTCAGCAGAGACAAAGGAAGATGGAGGAACCGTTCCAGATGAAAGTAGACTAAGGAAACATGATAGCTAAATGCAGCATGACCTCATGAGGAAAGTGTCACAAAGGACGTTATTGGGACATTGGGCGCAATTGGAAGGCTATGGGCATTATTATTGGAATACAATCTTAAATTTCCTGAATTTGATGACTGAGCTGGGGCTGTGTCTTAGTATCAAGGAATAAAGGAGTGTATATTCTCAAATGGTTTAGGAAAAATATTCATAGAGGAAGAGGGCAAATCAGATAAAGCAAATACGATCAACAATTAAAAATTGGTGAACCTGGGTGAAGGAAGACAGGAATCCCTTGTTCTATTCTTGTGACTTTTCTATAACTTTGAAATTCTTTGAAAAAAACAAGAAGTGGAAAAAATAGTTTTAGGAGGTAAAGATGGTAGGATCGGAAGATCAGTTTTTAAGCTGTTGTTAATTTGCTGATATAATACTTGTAGCAGGTAGATTGGTAATAAAAGGATACAAAAGTGATCAATAAGAGGATTTTACTTTGTATAAGTTCTGTTGACTATGAAGAAGTTGTCCGTGCATTATAAATTTTGAAGAATTATGAAATATTTCATTATATTTCAAGTTAGTAGAATGAGTATAGTTTTTCATGGTCTAATTTAGTAGTACCATATTTCACCGAATCTAGATGCTACTAGTTTTAGGATGTACCATGGCTACTGAGAAAAAAATATGGCCAACTATAATTCTAAGACTGTGTCAACTGTAAGATGTATCCTGATTTCTGAGATGTTAAAACGTGGGAAAGTGTGTTAAATAGTTGAGACGAGGTAGATTAAAATGTTAGGTGGGCAGATAATTTAAAGCTGCTTCTCATTTTATTTGTTTCTTTTTAAATAAGAGTATTTTATTTTATTTTTTGCGGGGGAGGGGCAAAGGGAGAGAGAGAGAATCTGAAGCAGACTCCCCGCTGAGGGTGGGGCTCAGTCTTATGACCCTGGGATTGTGACCTGAGCCAAAATCAAGAGTTGGACACTGGGTGCCTGGGTGGCTCAGGCAGTTGAGTGTCTGCTTTTGGCTCGGGTCGTGATCCCGGGGTCCTGGGATCGAGTCCTGCGTTGGGTTCCCTGCTCAGTGGGGAGCCTGCTTCTCCTCCTCCTCCCCGCTTGTGCTCTATCTCACTATTGTTGCTATCTCCGTCTCTCTCTCTCTCAAATAAATAAAACCTTTAAAAAAAAATTTGGACACTTAACTGAGCCACGCAGATGCCCCTGTTGTTAATGTCACTTCCGTGTTTTAATGGATCATTTGATAACGTATTTATGCCCCAAAGGGATGTTATTTACAGTTACTGAATTTTTTTTTTTTTTTAAAGATTTTATTTATTTGAAAGAGAGAGACTGAGAGAAAGAGGGCATGAGCGGGGGCAGAGGCAGAGGGTAAGGGAGAAGCAGACTCCCCGCTGAGCAGGGAGCCCGATGCAGGACTCAATCCCAGGACCCCGAGATCGTGACCTGAGCCTAAGGCAGACTCTTCACTGCCTGAGCTACCCAGGCATCCCTATGGTTCCAAATTTTTGCACAGGTATTTTCAGGCACTCAGCTCCAAAAGAACGTTTGGGCATCTTTTCCTCCGACTCGCTGCTTACTGAAATAATGGCTGTTGTTCCGCACAGATGCTGCAGCTGGAGGAGAAACTCACGCTCGAACTGAAGGATGACGCCAGAGTCATTGCCTGTCGGTTCCCTTTCCCTCGCTGGACCCCAGACCACGTCACTGGGGAGGGGGTGGACACTGTGTGGACCTACGACGTGAGCACTGTGAGAGGCAAGGGGCCCCGAAGACCCGTGTGCTTCCAGCCGAGCATTCAAATGTAGACTTTATTGAGCGCGGTTTCCCAGGTGTTGGTGGGCTTTGATTTTACAGAGACTTCAGCTGTGTCTTCAGCAAAGAGTGTATTTTTCTTCGGTATGGAATGAAAAAGTACTATTACTTTCCTTAACTTCTGGGAAACAAACAGAAGTCAAGAACAGCAGGTAGATTTAAAGTCCCTTTTCATGCTGTATTCAAAAAAGTGGTCTTACTGTCCATGCGCTCAGAGGTATGAAAATATGAATGAGTGATAGTCGTTTTGATGTGCAGGAAGATGTGAACAGCTCCTGACATTATAAAAAATATGATTTAATGCCAGAGATGGAAAAAAACACACTTTTTAAAGAGGGTATGTCTTAACAGATATTTGTAGTTTGCTCTAACTTCATTCATACTTAAGATTTATGGATTTTTGTCTTTCTTTTCTGTACTTGATGGTAAAACTAATTTTCTGAAGATGTGGGCCCTCATATTTTATAACATTTGTTAGGAATCATTTGTTCCAAGGCTAGTGGATTACTGTATTTTATTGAATCTGAGATGTGTATGTGTGTGTAAATGTGTGTGCATAGACGCACGTTTGAACATTTCTGAAATGGTGATGAACCTTCCAGTCAGTGGTGTTTTGTGTCTGTGATCAGTGGTGTTTTGTGTTGTACGTCATGATATCGTTGCACATCAGCCAGCATTGATGGGATCTCAGGTTTGAGGAAATGTGCTCAGGGAAGCTGCACGATAGAGGAGTAGTTGGTAGTAACAATAGTAAAATAAGCCGTCCTGCGCTTGGGATTCAGCCAGCCCTGACGGCAGATCCCTGCCTGGCCCCAGCAGGAGGCCCGGGACCAGGGGCTTGCCCCCCGTGGAGCCTTGCTTTCCCAGTTACCCCGAGGACCCGTTGGGATAATGATACACTGAACAGGGGACTTTTTTGGGTAAACTCACGACACAGAGTCTTCGGTCTGTGAGTGTATTTATTATTTTAGATACTAAAGAAAGTTACGGATTATTTCTGCTAGTCGCTTCTTGACTTTATGAAAGCTGCCATTTATGTAATATTTCTCATTTACGAGAGGAGACTTGACTGATTTAGATAAAGACAAGGAAAACCTTTGAATGTGAGTAGACAAGCTTCATGTATCTGAAAATTAGTATTAAATGGTGCCTCGAATAATCCCTATGCATCATAGGAAAGAAGCGAGTTCCCAAACATACACACCTGTAACCTAAATACCAAACCGTCTTCACAGAGGTTTGATAAGATGAGATGGTTTGCATTTTTAACTGAAATCCTAAAACTATGATCAGCTTAATTGTCATTTAAATGAGCAGCAACCTGGAGACTCATTCATTCCTTCAGCAGATACTTACCGAGTATCTACTGTGTAATAAGCTTTTCCGACTCAGTGGTGAATAGACCTGCAAGGCCTCTAATCTTATGGCATGTATATTCTAGAAGAACGAGACAGACAAATACGAGAGTGAATGTTAGTGTGTGTGACGTTCTCTGAAAGAAGTCAACAATGTGACAGTCTTGGGCATTTGTCAGGTGTTTGGCTGCTACTGTCCATCCCTTCCCAGTGGCCCCCGGTTTCTTAGGAATGAATTCTCTCCGATGTGTGTAGTTTGCTGCCTGCCCCTCCGTCACTCCCGCCAGCCCTGTAACTCGGACAGGGACCCGTCATACCTCCCTGCTGGGCAGGTGTGATGGTAGGGGCAGGGTTTTGTGTTCAGTAAGGATGCATTCAGTAAGTTTCTAGACGCTCCTGGCGGACTTCCGGAGGCATCAGGCTATCTGGAAAGGCATATGTAACTTGCTGTTGTTGGGTTTCTCCTTCAGCTTCCCAAGAATTAGATGATGCCTGGTCCTGCAACCTCAGAATAAAATAGACCATTTCACAGAGGTGTTGAGATTCATGGAGTCTGTAAGATCTTTAATTGATTTTTTCAGTTGTGCCTTCAAGTATCCCGTAAGTGACCTGTGAGAATATTCTCCTAGAGGTTATCGTGGCTTCTCTGACCGGCTGGTTTCAATGATCAGTTACTGGATTGAGGATATTGATTAAGTTTGCACACGACACAAGGCAAGGAGTGAGAGCTACTACTTTTGATGTCAAAAGTAGGATTCAAAAGTGTCTGCCGGATTGAAATCAGGGATAAGTGCTAACTTGATAAAATTTAAAGTTCAAACAAACAAACAAATAAGAATAGAAATAGAGCTTAGTGGTGACATAGCCGAACAGGAGCTGTTGTGACCAGACCTGGAGGTTCCGTTGACATTCGGCTCAATGACCAGCACATTCCCATCTGCATGCATCTTTCTCTAAGAGGTTGGCCCCAGGGTTGCAACCCCTGCCCTCCCCCGGTGTCCCAGGGGGGCGTCGTCGGACCCTCTGCCGATCCTGGCATTTAGACTCCCTGAAATGCTTAGCTCCACCAAGAGGCTGTGAAACCAAGTTTAAAAGATTTAAGAATGGAGACTCTTTCAGACACACCGTGTTCACCGTTGCTGAGAGATGGGGTACACGGTGACAAGCCACAGCCAAACAGAACAGAAAAAATGCAGGATTCCTGACGTTTCTACCTCGCGGCCTCTGAAGTTTGCAGGGCCATCTTCTGGGAGCTTTGGGAAAGGTTTTGTTGTGAACAGAAGGAGGTGCTTGAGGAGGGAGCATCCTTCCTGTCTTTGGATGACAGGCTATATAAAGCACCACCAGGGGCAAAGTGAAGATGTGGAGTAGAAAGATGGACAGAGTCCAGGTGTTTGACGAGACCACGGAGTTGCTGAACTGACCCAGAGCCTCCAACTTCAGGACATCTTACATGAGGTGACAGACCCACCTTGTTGCTCTCCCACGGGTGTGGGATGTGCCCTGTGGTGGCCTGGCTGAGGCAGGAGGGTGTGAGGCTCAAATGGGGGGAGGGAGCCTGGCAGTGTGGAATGCAGGCGCCCCTGAGCCCGTGCCCCCTGTCTGGAAGGCGCTGCAGGACAAGGCACTCGCTGGCAAGGTCAGAAGCACGTCTGGAGTATTCAAGAGGGACGGAGAGCTCCCACGGGCGGAGGCCCCACTCCCTCCCAGAGTGGCGTTTGGGCAGTTGTACCAACAAGTCAAGAGGGCTCTGAATGTGGACCCAGCCTTCACCAGCGGCAGGAGTCCTCCCAGGTGGGCGTCCTGTTCTTGGGGACATGGGCAGAGCCGAGTAACAGCGGAGCCTCAGCCACATCCCTGCACCCAGGGAGTTTTGTCGGGGGAAAGATGATTCTTCCCAGGATTAGAAAGGAATTCATAAAAGGAAGGGAAGAAAACACTCAGACTGCTCTCTTGGCAGATGGGGCTGCCAAGGGGAGAAGCCATGACGTGGACTGCGCGTTTGTGTCCTTAGGTTGAAATCCTGACCCTCTGTGTGCTCATACGAGGAGGCTGGGCCTTGGAGAGGTGCTTAGGTCCTGAGGCTGGAACCCTCCTGCAGGGGATTAGTGCCCTTACAAGGCGACCTCCGAGAGCCCCGTCCTCCACATGTGAGTGGGAGGACAGCCAGCTGTGGCCCAGGAGGGGGCTTCTCACCGGACACCCAGTGTGTTGCAGCTGGGATCTGAGGCTTCTTAGCTCCATAGCTGAGCGGAACAGATGCTTGTCGTGTGGGCCCCCGGGCTGTGGTGTTCGGTGACCGCAGTCCGAGCTGGTAACCTAGACGGTCCGCACCCAGCGCTATCCAGACTTGTCCCTGCTGTAGTCATCATTTCCCGGGCCCGCACGAGGCACGGAAGTTGCAGGGAGCCAAGCTTCCAGAGGATTCTCCCCAGTGCCAGCTGGGGAGAGCGGGAAACCATCTCCCTGACGTAAAGGTCAGGGCTGGGTGGCTGGGTGGGCTCCCGAAGTTCCCCTGGACCCCCCGTCTGCTTGACCGTCGGGGCCTGTGGTTGGCACCGTCACAGGGGAGGCTTCTTTGGGGAGGGGTCTCTTCTGTGCCTCCCAGCTCACACGGAGGATGCTTTCAGCACAGTGTGTCTCTAAACCAACACGGGTGGTACAAAAACAGAGCTAGAGGGACAGGAGCTGCTGCATTGACAAGCAGACGTGAATTCTAGATGGTAAAGGGTCTCGAGAGCCTGTCCTACGAGGCACAGTTGTTTCCCCAGGATGAGAGGAGGCGTAGAGGAAACAGGACAGGCGTTTCCCAACGTTTGAAGGCTTGCCAAGCAGAAGAAGAGAGGGAAAGTGATAATGAGCATGATGACTGTGACCCAGGAGTTTCCGTGCACAGAAAAACCCCGTTCTCATCTTCAGGGAGGAGGCACTGTCTACTGACTGTTTTCATTCTTAACCACAGGGAGATGGGGTCGACTCGCTCGGTCCCGACCAGACCCAGGAGCACGGAGTCTTACTACGCTCGGTTGCTTACCTGCAATTAGACCTGTTCTAACCGGCTCAGAGGCGTAAACTTGGCTCTTGGTGTTGGTGCCAAAGCTCAGTCTGAAGTAGGGTTTTAATAAAGCCGTTTGAAGTTAGAATGCGTTGCCTCTGGACTTAGGGACTTTGTTGTCACTGGAGATGCCACTGCAGAGGACCGGACAGCCACATGGTGGAGATGTTGTGCAGGGATCCATCCACGAGCAGGTGTGGCGTCTTAACATGACCTGGAATGAGCACGAGTTTTGCAGCCTTAGTGGGACCGCCAGAACCCTGAGAGCAGAACCCAGTGGGTCTGGGAGGCATCAAAGCAGCTGTTAGCAGTGAGGGCATTTCATACAACTCCAGCGGTGCCTGGCCTCCCCCAACAGGAGGCCACGGGCAGCTTTTCACTCTGCTGTACAACCCAGGCATAGCTGACATCTTGAAATCTCAGGGAAGCTGATGGATGACAGTAGGCTTTATCAGAGCTCCAGCCGAGAAGTGGTAACGCTCCGAGGAGAGGTTTGGAGTCTGTTAAACCCCCCGAGGGCTTGGCTGCAGTTGTGTTGCCCAAGTTCTGATGAGAACCAGGAGACTGTTCTTGAATCCGCTGGGAGAAACACATCATGAATGGTGCCTCATCCCCTTCTAAGTGACACCGTCCCACCCATCACCTTTCAAGGGAGCAGCTTTATAAAGACGCAGGCTCTCTGACCCTTCTCCAGTTGATGGGGCCAGAGTCTGGCATCGGAGCCAAAGGCCGAAGAGATG
Organism: Mirounga leonina; assembly: GCF_011800145.1. Lineage (NCBI taxonomy): Eukaryota > Metazoa > Chordata > Mammalia > Carnivora > Phocidae > Mirounga > Mirounga leonina. The sequence goes on along the minus strand of NW_023270865.1, from coordinate 7,678,781 downwards.
AGATGAGTCCTGCAGATTCCATACATTGGGGAACCGAAAGATCGGGGACATCCAAGTGGAAGTTAAGGTCTTGAAGTTGAGGACAGAGGAGTTTGGAGACCTGGGAGAGGCGAGAGAGTAACAGGTTTCTCTCTGGGTGAAGGGCTCAGTCCCAGGGAGCAGACCACAGTCCTGCGGAGTAGGACTCTGCCATGGGCCTGCCCCCGCCCACCCCAGAGGGCCCAAGAACCGGCAGGAGCAGAGCCAGACTGTGGCCGGCGGAGCCCTCGCTGTCCCTAACATCGCAGCCCGCCTCAGAGGTTTCAGCTGAGTGTCGTGTTCCCTGAACAACTCCATTTATGAAATAGGTTATTTTATGACGAGTGTAAATCGCACTTGTCATGAAGGGTATTAAACACAAGGAGCTTATTACCCCCAAAAATGGGGCAGGCCATACATTTAAATAGAAAAATGGATATTTATATAAATAAGGAAATCTGCCATCTGAATAACACAATAAAGTTTCTGCACTCAAATAGAAAACTTTAGTCATCCGGGATCCTCTCAGGCAGAGTGAAGTGTTCCCGTAATAGTGACACATTATGCTTATATTGGAATTGGCACACTTGTGACCCAATGGACTGACACGAATTGAACATGAACAAAAAAATCATAAAACTTTTATAGGTGAGGGAAATAGGATCTTATTTTTTCTAATTTAATATTATGGTGAGAATATTACCTGAGAAGGACCGATAAAACAATAGCTCATCAATCACAAAGTTTAATGCAAGGATGGAAAGGAGGAATCAAGTAAATTTTCTTCTCTGGAACACTGTGGGGTGAAAAATGGGGCAACGGAATTACCCTTTATGAGAATGAATCCAAACGTCAGGAAAATCCACAAAACCCTGCGTGTGTCCCAAACTTGGTGGATATGCTCGAGGGGTGAGGTCTTGCGGGGTTTGCTGTGAAGATAGCTGGGCAGTGTTGTTCGTGGGGAACGTGATGGTGACAAGGCATTAGGCACGTGCTGGTGCACATGGCGAGCAGTCAGCATTTGGGAGGCAGCTGGAGTTCTCTTCTAGTGATCGTCCCTTCTTGCCCCCTGACATTGACCTGTCCCGGGTACCCGGGACACGTGGAAGAAAAGGCCAGGGGATGAAGGGATAAAGAAGGGACGATACATATTCCCATTTTCAAGGGCATTTGCGTTTTGTTAAGGAGAGCTATGGTATGAATTTGAACTTTCAGTGAGAGTAGAAGATGGATTTGTAATGGAGAAATGTCAGATTCCCTGTTTCCACCTGCCCTGGCCCCAGTCCAAACTACCCAACTGGCATATCCGAGACAGCTCAGAAAGGCAGACTGTGGTCTCCACAAGTTTCTCTTGACCTGAACATGTTAATTAGGAGTAGAAATTCATAGTCCAGACACTACGGTAACGAGGAATAGCTCTCAAGTGTTGACTGTCCTAGGTCTTTTAGATACATTATTTTAGATTCTCCTACTAACCGCAGGGTAGGTATGGTATTTCTCAGTGGGGGAACCTGAGGCATTTCGAGAGTAATTGCTTTGCTAAGGCCCGTGGAGCTGGTATTCGAACCCAGGCCTGTCTGACACACCTAACACCTGTGTGAGCCCCCTCGCACCACCCCCCCGTCACTGCCTAGCCAGAGCATGGGGAAGGGTCTGCTACTCCAAAATCCATACCGTCTACCCAGTAGCTTAGATGTTAGCAACATTGGAATAACTCTGAGGCTTGGGTCCCCTGTCTCTTTGAATCAAAATAAATCTTTTTTTGGGAGGCATAGCGTGGTCCTTGAGTTAGAAGCATAAACCTGAGAAAAGGATAAAGCAGCCAGTTTTTCAGAACTGTCCCCCACTCAGAAACAGGTAGAGGAAGTAATGTCTCCTAAGCAGAACTTTATCACCTGCTTTGTAGGCCCACCTCCCGAAGGTGGGTTATTGCAAACATGTTGTGGCCTGTCTGTGTTGGACAATAAGCAGCTTGTGCAAGTACCCACATCTCCATCATCCTCTGGGGCTGCCCTAACAAAGCAACTCTGTATGCCTCATAGTTTTGGAGACTGGAAGTTCAAGGTGTTGGCAGGATTGGTTTCTTTTTTATTTTTTTTTTAAAGATTCCATTTATTTATTTGACAGCGAGAGAGAGAACACAAGCAGGGGGAGCAGCAGAGGGAGAGGGAGAAGCAGGCTCCTTGCTGAGCAGGGAGCCCGGTGTGGGGCTCGATCCCAGGACCCCGGGATCATGACCTGAGCCGAAGGCAGACGCTTAACCGACGGAGCCACCCAGGCGCCCCATCAGGATTGGTTTCTCCCTAGCTTGCAGGTGGCCGCCCTCTCTGCTCGCTGTGTCCTCACCAGCTTCCCTGATGGCTCTTCCCCTTACAAGGACACCAGCCCTGTTGGATTAGGACCCACCCCAACAGCCTCATTTTAGCTTCATCCCCTCTTTAAAGGCCCTATTTCCAAATGCAGTCCCATTCTGAACACTGAGTAGAACTTTAATACATGAGTTTTGGGCGGGGTGTGGGGAACACAGATCAGTCCATAAGAACATCTTAACAAGGTGACGACAGCCTCGTTTTTGTAAGCACATAATTGGACACAGCCTAAGCGTGTGTGAGCTGAGACTGGTTGAGTGCACGTGGGTGTATCTGTACGGAGCAGCCGGAGGAAAGGCTGTGGCAGAGTGACATGTCCGGACGCCTGTGTGGTTTCCAGCCGAGGTTGGAATTCTGCAGGAATGCGCGTTGAGCCCAGCCGGTCTTATGGAAAAAGCCGGGGTAATGGGAGACCACTCAGGATGGTTGCAACCTTGAGATCCGGGCATTAACAGCAACAGTCTTTGGTATCTGGGGAGAGAACTTGGCAGGCAGCTCAGTGTGCTGGAGGCTGCCTGTGGGGATAATAATTTAAAAAAAAACAGCGTGGGAATGCTGGTTTGCGGAAACAACACAGTGTGGATGAGCCCCGGAGGGCTTGTCCCCTGCCGCAAGCCCAGGACTGCAAGGCTGGGGTGCCCCTCTCCGGGGAGGGGCGAGCACTCGTACATTTTCTAAAAATCCAGCTGACAGGCTTCCGTGTTGAGGGTCACTTCTCTTCCTGCGGAAGTTTCCAGTTCTCATAATTCAAAGCTAAGCTCCCCTTGCGGAAAGAACCTCGTAGAAACCAGCAGAGCTTTCAGGTGGTCCTGACTTCATTCCCGATGCAGCCGTGGAATGGGAGTTACTTGGTGTTAACGGTACCAGGTGCTGTAGCAGAGCAGCGTGCTGTCAGGTGTAAACAAGGGGAAGGAGACTGAGATTTGCCACCATTTGTGTAAAAAGGGCATTCACATGCTTACACACGCGTGCTCCCCCCTTCCCCGACTCCCACACATCCCCTGCAGGAAATCATCTGTGAGTGTACGAGAAACTGGTAATAGCTTTTGCCTCTGGGGAGGGTGGGTGGGGCTTGGGATGTGAGGTGAGGGCAAGACCCCTTTGATTATAGATTTTAAAATTTTTTTTTTTTTTTTTTACCATATATAACTTTTAAATGAAACGATAATTCTTTAAAGTTCACATGTACGGGTAGAAGATTAGCTTTGGTTCACATATGAGATGCCACTTTAGAAAGCACATACAGGAGAGGACTGGTCAGTGATGACATGGGACTGAAATATGCTGAGCTGGTGTGACCATGCTGAGCGGTTGTGACCATGCTGAGCCGGTGTGACCATGCTGAGGGGGTGTGATCAGGCTGAGCGGGTGTGATTGTGCTGAGCTGGTGTGACCATGCACAGTGGTGAGTCAGACTCTGGGACACCTGAGTGCTATCATGTTTCAGGGCAAACCCACTGGTATTCAGGGCTAAGCTTTTGTGAAGGTGGGGAACTGAATTCCAGTGACTTGTGTTCCTGGTTAAATATTGTGTGTGTGTGTGTGTGTGTGTGTGTTTTTCCCCAAGTCTTTTCCCCTTTGTTCCCTGATACCCATCTTTATCATAAAGTTGGAAGAGAGAAGCACATGATTTGTGAGGTTTAGGTCAGCAGCTTGAAGGACCCCAGGGTTAGAAGGGACTGCAGCATAGGGGGTGGTCGGGGCAAGGCTGTGGGCTCGCATGGAGGGTGTGTGAGCAGCTCTGGGGGAGAGCCTCTTCCCTGGGACACCTTCCCCTCTGATCTTCTCTGGCCTCTGTTGGCCGTGTCCACCTCGTGCCCCTGGTCTTCTCTCTCACGCTCTTTTTTGCCTTCTCTGGGAGTTTGGAGGTAACTTTTAGAACTGGTTGTGCCCAACACCAAATTGTGATAGCAAGTTAAAAGCCAAGATATGCTCTTTGCTTTTTGTATTGTGTAAAAAAGGACGTACTGGGTAGACTAGCAGGTGACATACACAAACAGCGCTGAATGGAACCTTCAGGTTATTGATTCTAAATAACCATCAACTGCTGCCTGAAACATTTCGTTTTTGGTATGGCCCCCCCTGCCTGAGGTCTTTTGGGGACTGGCTGTTCACTCCTAACTCTTAAGGCAGCTCGTCTTACCTTAGGGCACCCTGTTAGAAATGCCTTTTGAATACCTGGCTAAAACCTGGCTCCCTGGCACTTCCCCCATGGGCCCTTATTTTACCCTTCTGGGGACCACCCTGAACAATTCTAATGCTTCCTCCATGGGAAATCCCAAATCCAGACATTTGGAGGACTCTCTTCCTGTCCTCACTGAATCTTCCATTCTCATGTTTCTTCATATAAAGCAACCCTCCCTAGCCTCGTAACTCTCCTCTTAACACAAGCTAGGTTTTAAGTTATCTTTCTGAAGTGTGGGTTCCGGAGCCATATACAGAGCCAGGTGTGGCCCCACCAGTGCAGAGGGGAACAGACAGCCCCCCTTCCTTGCTTTGTGGTTGTCTTCAGACTGACACCTGATACTCGACTCACGTGGAATTTTTACTTATGTTTCTGATAAGTCACCTGTCCTGTACTATATTGTTACATAGACCATGTCAGTGGAGTTATTTATTTATTTTTAAATTTATTTTTATTTTTTTAAATATTTTTTTTTTATTTGAGAGAGAGATCAAGAGAGAGCATGAGTAGGGGGAGGAGCAGAGGGAGAGGGAGAAGCAGACCCCCTGCTGAGCAGGGAGCCCAGTGCGGGGCTCGATCCCGGTACCCTGGGACCATGACCTGAGCCGAAGGCAGACGTTCAACCGACTGAGCCACCCAGGTGCCCCTGGAGTTATTTTTTAAAAAGATTTATTTATTTGAGACAGAGAGAGAGGGCACGCGCATGAGCAGGAGGGGCAGAGGGAGAGGGAGAGAGAATCCCAAGCAGACTCCATGCTGAGCATGGAGTCCGGTGCAGGGCTCGATCCCATGACCCTGAGATCAATGTCCTGAGTGGATACCAAGAGTTGGATACCTGTCCCACTGCACCATCCAGGTGATCCTGGAGTTTTGTTTTGTTTTTTTGTTTGTTTGTTTTTTTTGACTCAAGGGCATGTTATGTTTTTGAAGCAAGTAAAAAATTTAAATACTTTCCTTTTCAAGTTTTGTTGTGTTAGATTTGCTCCATTGCTACAGGATTTTAAGGGATTTGGGATCCTAATTTAATCATCTAATTATTTGGTTGTCCCTGTGTATTTTATGCCACATACAACTTTAATAACCAGGAAATTAGTGTTCTTATCTACATTATTTGATAGAAAAGCCACAAATTTTGAAAGAGAGTCCTGGGACCTCCCTATCCTATAAACTATATCATTTGCTCTATGGGCCAGCGCTCCCAGGAGGTGGTGGTTTATTCATTTGTGCTCTACTCACTGATGCTCTCGATCTGACATGCAAATGAGCATGTAGCCCGATGTCCCCTCCGCATGGGCTTCATCACTGTGTGCCCGGGTCTTAGGCAGTCCATAAATATTTGTTGAGTAAGTGTGTGAGTGAAGGATGTTGGGGAAGAATGGCCACAGGTCTTACTGAAGGCCAGCTATATTGTTTTCCCTTTATTCCAACCTAGTCATGTTGGTGCACTGGTTAAAAAAAGAAAATCTTCGGGGGGCCTGGGTGGCTCAGTCGGTTAAGCATCTGCCTTCGGCTCAGGTCATGATCCCAGGGTCCTGGGATCGAGCCCCGCGTCGGGCTCCCTGCTCCATGGGAAGTCTGCTTCTTCCTCTCCCACTCCCCCTGCTTGTGTTCCCTCTCTTGCTGTGTCTCTCTCTGTCAAATAAATAAAATCTTAAAAAAAAAAAAAAAAGAAAATCTCCGAATCCATTCCTGGCAATCCATACCGTCTCCTGAAGTCTCTACTTTTTTTTTTTTAGACTCATAGTTTATTACTTGCTTTCCCACATTTTTCTTTCTTCTTTCTTAAAAAAAAGCTTTTTTGCGGTATATCTGAAGTACCACCAAAAAAAACAAACAAAACCAAAACCCCATAAAAAATCTGGGCATGTTTAGTGTATACAATATGATGAATTTGGACATATGCACAAACCCATGAAACCATCACCACAATCAAGGTAATAAGCATATCCATCACCTCCAAAAGGTTCCTCCTGCTCTTTTGTTTTTGTTTTTTAAGATTTTATTTATTTATTTGAGAGAGAGAATGAGAGAGAGAGAGAGAGAGCACATGAGAGGGGGGAGGGTCAAAGGGAGAACCAGGCCCCCCGCCGAGCAGGGAGCCCGATGCGGGACTCGATCCCAGGACTCCAGGACCATGACCTGAGCCGAAGGCAGTTGCTCAACCAACTGAGCCACCCAGGTGCCCCTGCTCTTTTGTTTTTTGATGTTGTTTTGTTTTGGTGTTAAGAACACAACGTGAGATCTACCCTCTTAAAAATTGTGAAGTATATAACTGATTTTTTTTTTTAAGATTTTATTTATTTATTTGACAGAGAGCACGCATGCACAGGAAGTAGGGGGCAGAGGGAGAAGCAGGCTCCCCACTGAGCAGGGAGCCCCATCCCAGGACCCTGGGATCATGACCTGAGCTGAAGGCAGATGCTTAACCGACTGAGCCACCCAGGCGCCCCTACAACACTGAATTGTTAACTACGAGCACTGTATCGTTTGGCAGATTTCTTGAACTTCTTCACCCTGCATAACTGAAACTTTAGACCCCAGAACAGCAGCTCCTCATGTCCCCCTCCCCCCCAGCACTTAGCGACCCCCATTCTATTCTCTGCTTCTAGGAGTTTGGCTATTTTTGATTCCTCACGGAGGTGGAGTCCTGCAGCCTTTGGCCCTCTGTGACTGGCTTATTTCACTTGGCGTAGCATCCTCCAGGCCCAGCGGTGTTGTCACACGCGGCTGGAACCTTCGCTTCCTTCCTGCGGGGCGTGCATGGACTTTAAAGGCTGGTCTTTCCCTAGGTTAACTAATGCCCACACTTGTGGGTCTGTATTCCCAGAATTGACCTTCCTCCCCTTTCAGGACCTCACTAATGTTGGCGTACCACTCTGGATCTCTGGCGCTTCTGTTCTATACTATTTCTCCAACATCCCCAATAATAATTTGGGTGTCTCATTTACACAACTTCTCTGTTTTCTGCACACTATTTTATTCTTTTTTTTTTTTGTAAAGATTTTATTTATTTATTTGACAGAGAGAGAGACACAGCGAGAGAGGGAGCACAAGCAGGTGGAGAGGGAGAGGGAGAAGCAGGCTTCCCATGGAACAAGGAGCCCAATGTGGGGCTCGATCCCAGGACCCTGTGATCATGACCTGAGCCGAAGGCAAACACTTAATGACTGAGCCACCCAGGCGCCCCCACACTATTTTATTCTAACATGGATTCATTTAGAGCAGTTAACTGACAGGGCTATCTCTCTGTAGACTGAAAAAGCCCGAGTTACAATACGTTTTGCTATCCATCCTGTTTTGTTTGTTTTTTTTAAAACTTCCTTTTGCTTTTTATGACTGGAATTCTAGCAGTGCTAGTTTCTTCTTGAGTAAATTATTCTAAATTTGGAATTTCTAATGAAAAAGTTTCCTCTTAGCAAAAGCACTGATTGAGAGAACATTTCTTTCTACTCACAATTTTTCATTTTTAATATGTCACTTAAAATCTAAGTATTTTGGGGGTGGTGGGTTCCGAAAATAGAACAATGAATTTCACATTTACTGCACATTTCTACTTTTATTTACAATTTACGAAGTACTTTCCTTTTAATAATTTTTTTTTTTTCCATCTACCAGTTCAGCTGAGCTGGTTATGCTCTTCCTCCCTCTGACTTTCACCTTCATGTTTTTTTCTATCTACTCTCTCTTGCATCTTGGACCCTGTGCTCCTTCTGTCTTGATGGGGGTCTTAGTCTTAGGTTTTTCCTTCCACATTTTTCTTTTTTTTTTTTTTTAAAGATTTTATTTATTTATTTGCGAGAGAGAATGAGAGACAGAGAGCACGAGAGGGAGGAGGGTCAGAGGGAGAAGCAGACTCCCCGCTGAGCAGGGAGCCCGATGCGGGACTCGATCCCAGGACTCCAGGATCATGACCTGAGCCGAAGGCAGTCGCTTAACCGACTGAACCACCCAGGCGCCCTCTTTTTCTTTTTTTAAGACTTTATTTATTAGAGAGAGAGAGAGCATGAGTAGGGGGAGGACCAGAAAGAGTAGCAGACTCCCCGCTGAGCAGGGAGCCCGACGAGGGCCTCAATCCCAGGACCCTGAGACCATGACCTGAGCTGAACGCAGATGCTTAATCAACTGAGCCACCCAGGCATCCCCACATTTTAATTTTTCAGAATATAATTTTTGATTGCAAAATTCATGCCCTAATGGAGCCTCTTGTCATTTTATTTTGTTCTCATTTAACTAGGCATCATCTTGTTTTTTTATGTTTTATTTTGTAGCCTATCTGCTGATGTAGCATCACTTTTGTCTCCAGTAAATGAAAGGAAAACATTTCCGCCCACTTAGTAGTTAGGCAAAGGGAAGGAAAAAAGCTTGAGTGCTCAGCAGTTCTCTGAGCTGAGATAAATATGTGATGGATTTGCATTTTATTCTGCTTCACGGTTTGGTTCACTTGTCGGCATTTTGTATGTTCAGTAGTTTGGTGATTATTTGTCCAGGCTTTTACTTGATGCCTTTTAAGACATGAATTTTGATCCTATATAAAGAAAGTTTCCATAAAAACAGAAGGTTTTGATTTTTTTTCAGGCATAAAGAATTACTTTGCTACAGAACACAATGAATTGTGTTGAGATGGATATGAACAAACAAATATTTCAAATTATCCATATGACTGTTGGTCAAATCCTGCAGACGGCTAGCAAACATGAAAATAATTCAGACTGATGATGATGAATGCTTTCCCAGAAGCAAATGAACTATTGCTGGAATTAAAACGAGAAAGAGGATTTTACTGCCCAATTTGTATGTGGAGGGAAATGATGAAGGACAGTGATTTGCTATTTATAGTTTTTTTCCCCCACAGCAGGAGAAAGTTTCCAAGTTTCAAAGTGGGTTTGATATATATATTTCTTGCAGACAAACCTTTGTTCAGAAAAACCAATATTCTGGCCTAAGAAAATAGAAATCTCCTCCAAATATTGGCCGATAACGATGACGTATATTAGTACGACGTAGAAATGTTTTAACATCCTATTTTAAGGTGTTAATGGTAGAGGAGGAAAGCTAGAGACTTAAAGAAATTGACGTAGGATTCACATACAGAAAAATTCACCCTTTTTGGTCCTCAGTGGTGTGAGTTTTGACAAATGACAGTCATGTAACTACCACACGATCAAGCTAGAGAATATAATCCCACTTCCCACAAAATTCCCACCCACTGCACTGTGGTCAATGCCTCATCTGACTTCTGTTCCCTGGCAACCACTGATCTCTTTCCTGTCCCACAGTCTGCCTTTTCCAGAATGTCACATAGACGGAATCATACAGAATATAACCTCGGTGTCTGGCTTCTTTAACCTAGTGCAACGCATTTGAAATTCATCCCTGTTGTTAGGTGTTTCTTACTTTTCCTTGCTAAATGGGGCTCTGCTGGGTGAATGTACCTGACGTTACCATGCACCAGGAGAGAAACATTTGGATTTTTTCCAGTTTTTGATGGTTATGAATAGAGTCACTATACACATTTGCATACAGGCTTTCTTTTGTGAACACAAATTTTGCTGAAGTGGGCTAAGTCCCTAGGAGTAGGATTGCTGGCTTCTATGTTAACTTTATAAGAGACTGTGGTCTATGACAATTCTCATTGCTCTGCGTTCTCCTTAGCATCTGCTTTTCTCAGTTTTCTTTCCTCTGTTCTAATAGATTTGTCCTGGTTTTTTATTAGGGTATCAGTTTGCATTTTGTGAAGTGTCTCTTTGTAATCTTATTTGCTACCCGTATATCTTCTTTGGTGAAGTGTCTGCTCAAATCTTTTGCCTGTTTTCAAAACTGGGTTGCTTGTTTACTTATTATTGGAATTTGACAGTTCTGTATGTATTTAGGATACAGACCCTTTAACCTACATGCATTTTGTCAGTATTTTCTTTCAACTTGTGGCTTTTCTTTTTCATTCAGTTAAGAGCATCCTTTGCAAAGCAGAAGGTTTTAATTTTGATGAAGTCCATTTTCATTAATCTTTTCTGAATTGTGCTTTGGGGTCATATCTAAAAAATCTTCGCTAAGGTCACAAAGATTTTCTCTTATGTTTACTTTTAGAAGTTTTATAGTTTTAGACTTGTATGTAGGTCTGTGATCCATTTTAGGTTAGATTTTGTTTACGGGGTAAGGTATAGATGAAGGCTTATTTATTTGCATGTGGCTATAATTGTTCCAGCAGCCTCTGTTGGAGGCTGTTCTTTCTTTATAGAGTTGCCATTACATCTGTGTTGAAAATCATTTGACAAAATATATGTGAATCTATTTATTTTTTTAATTAAAAAATTTTAATTCCAGTATAGTTAACACACAGTGTTATATTAGTTTCAGGTGTACAATACAGTGATTTAGCAGTTCTATACATTACTCAGAGCTCAGTCACGACAAGTGCACTCCTTAGTCCCCATCACCTGTTCCCCGCAATCCCCCCTACCTCCCCACTGGGCACCATCAGTGTGTTCTCCAAGCTCAGAGTCGGTTTCTTGGTTTGTCTTTCTCTCTTTTTTTTCTTTGCTCATTTGTTTTGTTTCTTAAATTCCACATGTGAGTGAAATCATATGGTATGTGTGTTTCTCTGACTGGCTTATTTCCCTTAGCATTATACTGTCTAGATCCATCCATGTCATTGCAAATGGCAAGATTTCATTTTTTAAAAAGATTTTAGGGGCACTTGGGTAACTCAGTTGGTTAAGCATCTGCCTTCGGCTCAGGTCATGACCTCAGGGTCCTGGGATCAAGCACCACATTGGGCTCGCTGCTCAGCAGGGAGTCTGCTTCTCCCTCTCCCTCTGCCCTTCACCACCACCGCCGCCCGCCTCCCCCCGGCTTGTGCTCTAGCTCTTTCTCTCTCAAATGAATAAATAAAATCTTTTTTATTTATTCATTTGAGAGAGAGTGCATGAGCAGGGGGGAGGGGCAGAGGGAGAGGGAGAAGCAGGCTCCCCACTGAGCAGGGAGCCTGATGCGGGGCTTGATCCCAGGACCCTGGGATCATGACCTGAGCCGAAGGCAGAGGCTTAACCCACTGAACCACTCAGGCGCCCCAAGACTTCATTCTTTTTTATGGCTGAGTAATATTCCATTGTATATACCACATGTTTCTTACCCATTCATTGATCAATGGACACTTGGACTGATTCCATAATTTGAGTACTGTAAATAATGATGCAATAAATATATGGGTGCATATATTTTTTTGAATTAGTGTTTTCCTATTTTTTGGGTAAATAGTGAATAGTGGAATTACAGGATCTTATGGTAATTCTATTTCTCATTTTTTGAGGAACCTCCATACTGTTTTTCAGCTGTACCAGTTCGCATTCCCACCAACAGTGCATGAAGGGTTCTTTTTTCTCCATACTTTTGCCAACACTTGATTCTTGTGCTTTTGGTTTTAGCCATTCTGACAGGTGTAAATTAATAACTCATTGTAGTTTTGATTTGCATTTCCCTGGTGATGAGTGATTTTGAGCATCTTTTCATTTGTCTGTTGGCCATCTGTATGTATGAGAGTCTATTTCTTGACTGTGTATTCTGTTCTGCTGGTCTGTGTGTCTATCTTTTCTTCAGTACCATTCAGTCTTAAGTACTAGCTGAAGATAAGTCTGAAAAGTGGGTATGAGTCCTCCAACTTCAGTCTTTTAAAAATTATTTTGGTCATTCCGTTCCTTTGCCTTTCCTTGTAAATTTTAGAATCAGCTTGTCAATTTCAACAAAAAAGTCTACTGGGATTTTTAAAGGGTTTGCATTAAATATACAGAATATATAAAAATATATATGTATAAAATGATAACCACTAGAAATAATATGCCATCCTTTATAAATACCAAAAGAAATTTAAAAAGTGCAAAAGTGGTGTCATTACTGAGTACTAAACCTATATTCGTGCAAAATTCTCTGTAGTCATAGGGACACTAGATGATGGGTTGGTGAGAACATAGACCTAGCTAGCTCTAAGGATTTTTTTTCTTCTACTTCCTTTATCTTCAAAACATCCTCTCATTTTGACAATTTGAAATCCTTATGAATAACTTTTTAAAAGAGCTTTGTGGGAACCGTTATCTTTTTTTTTTTTTTTTAAAGATTTATTTATTTATTTTAGAGATAGAGTGTGGAGGGGAGGGACAGAGAGAGAGGGAGAGTGAATCCCAAGCAGACTCCCTGCTGAGCGTAGAGCCGGACGTGGGGCTGGATCCTAGGACCCTGAGATCATGACCTGAGCCAAAATCAAGAGTCAGATGCTCAACCAACTGAGCTACCCAGGGGCCCCTGTTATCTTTCTCATTGTTAGGGTTTTAAGAGAGCATTTCCAATCTTTCTTTACCTTGTTGGAATTACTCATGTAGAAATGTGATTCCAACACAGTGGCCTGTATCAGTTTCAGCACTGCTGTGTTCATACACACTCAGTGTGTTTGGAAAATCTTTGGTTTAGAGTAGAAATTTTTAGTTCCTAAATGGTAGGGGCCACATGGCTTAATTTGCTCCTTATGCTTGTTTTCTCTCTCACCTGGCCTACTCTTAAAAATGTCTGTAATGTATGGTGACATTTTGTAAGACATTTCTCATTTTCTCTTATTGAAAATATGAAATGGAGATATTAGTACCTGATTTCTTTCTCCCTCCCTTTTCATGACTGAAGAATTCTGAAAAGCTGGCTTCTCATACAAAAGATCTTATAAACATTATAGTTGTAATATATTTAAGAAAGAAATAAGAAATAAGAAATAAGATATAGATAAATAAGAAATCTATTATGATAACAACTAATAGTTTTTTGTTTTTTTTTTTAAAGACTTTATTTACTTATTTCACAGAGAGACACAGCGAGAGAGGGAACACAAGCAGGGGGAGTGAGAGAGGGAGAAGCAGGCTTCCTGACGAGCAGGGAGCCCGACGTGGGGCTCGATCCCAGGCCCTTGGGATCATGACCTGAGCCGAAGGCAGACGCCCAATGACTCAGCCACCCAGGCGCCCCAACAACTGATAGATTTGATCATTGTAATTCAAATCCAATATAATCATTACCCTCTCAAATTTATTATGTGTCCGCAGTGTCAGTGCTAAAATGATGTTGAACATAATGGAAATTTGATATTCCTGTGTTTTAAGCCTTCAGGAGCCTCTCTGGTGTTTTCCATTGCCATTTTATAAAGAACAGCAGACTGATCTTTAGATTTGTAGGTCAATTTATACCATCTGAGGTTATGAGATAATTAAGTCATATTTTGTAATTATCTTTTAAGATTGAGTCTTGTTTTAATGAACATTAGATACAGTTATTTCCTTGGCCTGATTGCAATTGTTTTTCCAATATTAAACACACATACACAGTATTTGTGAAAAGGACCATGTGAAATTTTTGATGAATCAATGAATACTAGTTGCAAGTTGCAAAAACTGAAGAATAATTCTCAAAAGTTGAAATATATTAGTCTTAACCATAGCTGGTACTTTATTTAAACTTAATTGATCAAATACTTTGTAAAATGGTAAAACATGTTCAGGAAAGGGAGAAGGTGGAGCATAGTCAATGAATGGATGTGATTTACCTTCTGAAAAAAAATCATTGCAGAGAATTTTATTATAATTATCCCAATAAAAAGGAAGACAGTGATTTTTGATCATTTTATTAGCCATTACTCTACACAAATGATGTGATATTTTTACATCGATACTATATGATACAGAAAAGTAATGATAAAATTTTTTTCTCTAAGGAAAACAGATGTGACAGAGCAAAATATGATTTTTAGTATTTCATCTTAATTGTTATAACTTTTTTATCCTCCTACTTACGTGTTTATTAACATTTTCTTCTTTTATTCCCCCAAGTTTTTATTTAAATTCCAGCTAGTTAACATAAGTGCAATATTAGTTTCAGGTATAGAGCTATAACTTTTTATGTCATTTTTTGGACATAATCACATCTTCATGTATCTTAATATTTTATTTTTTTAAAAGATTATTTATTTATGGGGGTGCCAAAGCAAGGGGGAGGAGTAGAGGGAGAAGGAGAAGCAGATTCCCTGCTGAGCAGGGAGCCCGATGTGGGGCTGGGTCCCAGGACCCTGAGATCATGACCTGAGGCGAAGACAGCCACTTAACCAACTGAGCAACCCAGGTGCCCTTCACATATCTTAATATTTTCTCTGATGTTTTTTATTTAAGATTTTCTTTATTCATTTGAGAGAGAGACAGAGACAGACAGAAAGAGCACAAGCAAGGGTAGAGGCCCAGGGAGAGGGAGAAGCAGGCTCCCCACTGAGCTGGGAGCCCAACATGGAGCTCAATCCCAGGACCGGGAGATTATGACCTGAGCCGAAGGCAGACACTCAACCATCTGAGCCACCCAGGTGCCCCCTGATGCTTTTTTACCTTATTGTTGGAACATTGATTTTTTTTTTAATTTAAGTGTACAATTGAGTGGTTTTTAGTATATTCACAAAGTTGTGCAACCATCCCCACTATCTGATGTCAGAATATTTTCTACATCCCAGAAATAACCCACTAGCAGTGACCTCTATCCCCCACTTCCTCAGTCCCTGGAAACCACTAATCTATTCTCTGTCTCCAGGCATTTTTCAATTCTGAATATTTCATCTAACTGGAATCATAGAATCTGGCCTTTTGTGCCTGGCTTCTTTCACTTAGCGTCATGTTTTCATCCATGTTGTAGGATGTAACAGCACTTCATTGCTTTTAGTGGCTGAATAATGTTCCAATGTATGGATATGTCCAATTTTGTTATCCATTCATTAGTTGATGGACATTTGGGTTGTTTCCATTTTGGGCTATTATAAATAGTGCTGCTGTGGACATTCATGTACACGTGTTTGTGAGAACATGTGTTGTCAGTTCTCTTGCTGGGTCATATGGTAATTCTGTGTTTAACTTTTTGAGGAACTGCCAAACTGTATTCCAAAATGGCTGCACAATTTTACATTCTCACCAGTGTGTGAGCATTCCAATTTCTCTATGTCCTCACCAACATTTGTTATTATCCATCTTTTTTGTTTTAGCCATCCCAGTGTGTGTGTGGAGTGATATCACATTGTGGCATTGATTTGCATTTCTCTGATGATGAATGATGTTGAATATCTTTTCATGTACTTAATGGACACTTAGATGTATTCTTTGGAGACATCTATATCCAACTGCTTTGCCCATTTAATACATTGGGTTATATATCCTTTTCTTGTTGAATTGTAAGAGTTCTTTAAGTATTCTGGAAAATAGGCTTTTATCAGATATATGATTTGTAAGTATTTTCTCCCATTCTGTGGGTTGTCTTTTCACTTTCTTGATAGTGTCAAAAGCACAAAAGTGAAGCACGCTTTTAGCTTTGATGAGGTCCAATTTATCTTTTCATTGCTTGTGCTTTTGGTGTCACATCTAAGAAACCATTGCCTCATTCATGGTTGTGCATATTTACTCCTATGTTTTCTTCTTCTTCTTCTTTTTTTTTTTTTTTTTAAGATTTTATTTATTTGACAGAGAGAGAGACAGTGAGAGAGGGAGCACAAGCAGGGGGAGTGGGAGAGGGAGAAGCAGGCTTCCCGCGGAGCAGGGAACCTGATGCGGGGCTCGATCCCAGGACTCTGGGATCATGACCTGAGCCGAAGGCAGACGCTCAACGACTGAGCCACCCAGGCGCCCCTCCTGTGTTTTCTTCTAAGAGTAATAGATTTAGCTCTTACATTTGGGTCTTTGATCCATTTAGAATTAAGTTTTGTATATTATATGACATAGAGTTGCAACTTCATTCTTTTGCATGTGGATATCCAGTTGTCCCAGCACCATTTGTTGACTATTCTTTCCCCACTGAATTGTCATGGCACCCTTGTCAAAACTCAGTTGACCAGAAAGGTATGGTTTCATTTCAGGGCTCTCTATTTTATTTTATTTATTGATCTATAAGTCTGTTCTTATGCCAGTACCACAGTCTTGACTGCTGTAGCTTTTTAGTAAGTTCTGAAATCAAGAAGTGCGAGTCTTCCAACTTCCTTCTTTTTCAAGACTGTTTTGGCTAATCAGGGTCCCTTGAATTTCCAAATGAATTTTAGGATCAGCATGTCAGTTTCTGTTAGAAAAAAATGTCAACTGGGATTTTGATAGGCTTTGCACTGAATCTGAAGACCAGTTTGTGGAATATTGTCATCTTAACAATACTACATTCTCCATCATGAAAATGGGATGTTATTCCATTTAGTTAGATCTTCAATTTCTTTCAACAATGTTGTGTAGTTTCCTGCATTCAAATCTTGCTCTTTTTTTGTTAAGCATATTCTTGAGTATTTTATTTTTTATGCTTGTAAATGGAATTTTTTCTTTTTTTTTTTTTAAAGATTTTATTTATTTATTTGACAGAGAGAGACACAGCAAGAGAGGGAACACAAGCAGGGGGAATGGGAGAGGGAGAAGCAGGCTTCCTGTGGAGCAGGGAGCCCGATGCGGGGCTCGATCCCAGGACCCTGGGATCATGACCTGAGCCGAAGGCAGACGCTTAATGACTGAGCCACCCAGGCGCCCCGTAAATGGAATTTTCTTAATTTCCTTTTCAGATTATTCATTGCTGGTGTATAGAAATGCACTTGGTTCTTGTATATTGACCTTGTGCCCTGCAACCTTTCTGAGCTTGTCTATTAACTCTAATAGTGCATTTGTGACTCCCTTAGGATTTTCTTTTCTTTTAAGATTTTATTTATTTGCGAGAGAGAGCACAAGTGGGGTGAGGGTCAGAGGGAGAAGCAGACTCCCAGCTGAGCAGGGAGCCTGATGAGGGACTCAATCCCGGGACTCTGGCATCATGACCTGAGCTGAAGGCAGATGCTTAACAACTGAGCTACCCAGGTGACCCCTTTTCTTTTCTTTTTTAAAATTTTTTATTTATTTACTTGAGAGAGAGAGGGAGAGCATGAGTGGGGGGAGGGGCAGAGGGAGAGGGAGAAGCAAGCTCCCCTCTGAGCAAGGAACCCCACGCGGGACTTGATACCAGGACCTGAGATCATGACCTGAGCCGAAGGCAGATGCTTAACCAACTGAGCCATCCTGGCGCCCTCCTTTAGGATTTTTTTCTTTCTTTCTTTTAAAGATTTTGTTTATTTATTTGACAGAGAGAGACACAGTGAGAGAGGGAACACAAGCAAGGGAGAGTGGGAGATGGAGAAGCAGGCTTCTCGCAGAGCAGGGAGCCCGATGCGGGGCTCGATCCCAGGACCCTGTGATCATGACCTGAGCCGAAGGCAGACGCTTAATGACTGAGCCACCCAGGCGCCCCTAGGATTTTCTTTGCACAAAATCATATAATCCAATCTGGATGCTTTTATTTCTTTTTCTTCTCTAATTGCCCTAGCTAAAACCTCTGGTAGAATGTTGAATAGAAGTGGTAAGAGTAGACATACTTGTCTTGTTTCTGATCTTAGGGGGAAGTTTTCAGTCTTTCAGCATTAAGTATAATGTTATCTGTGGGTTTTTTTTGTAGATACCCTTTATCAGGATGAGAAAATCTTCTATGCTGGGGCACCTGGGTGGCTCAGTCAGTTAAGTGGCTGCCTTCGGCTCAGGTCATGATCCCAGGGTCCTGGGATCAAGTCCCAGGTCGGGCTCCTTCCTGAGTGGGGAGCCTGCTTCTCCCTCTCCCACTCCCCCTGCTTGTGCTCTCTCTCTCTCTCTCTTTCTCTCAAATAAATAAAATCTTAAAAAAAAAAGAAAAACGGGCGCCTGAGTGGGTCAGTTGGTTAAGCGACTGCCTTCGGCTCAGGCCATGATCCTGGAGTCCCGGGATCGAGTCCCGCATCAGACTCCCTGCTCTGCGGGGAGTCTGCTTCTCCCTCTGACCCTCCCCCCTCTCGTGCTCTCTGTCTCAAATAAATAAACAAAATCTTAAAAAAAAAAAAAAGAAAATCTTCTATGCTTAGTTTATTGAGTGTTGCTGTGATGAAAGGTATTAGATTTTGCCAAATGCTTTTTCTTCTTTTGAGATGATGATGTGGTCTCTATTTTTAATTCTATCAGTATGATGTATTACACTGATTGATTTTCTTTTAAAAAAAAATTTTTTTTTTTAAAGATTTTATTTATTTGACAGAGAGAGACACAATGAGAGAGGGAACACAAGCAGGGGACGTGTGAGAGGGAGAAGCAGGCTTCCCATGGAGCAGGGAGACTGACGTGGGGCTCGATCCTAGGACCCTGGGATCATGACCTGAGCCGAAGGCAGACGCTTAACGACTGAGCCACCCAGGCGCCCCATTTTTCATATATTGAATCAAACTTGCATCCCTGGGATAAATCCCATTTTGGTTATGGTGGATAATTTTTTTATATGCTACTGGATTCAGTTAGCTAGCATTTTGTTGAGGACTTTTGTGCCTATAGCCATAAGGGATATTGGTCTATAATTTTCTTCTCTTGTGATGTCTTTGTCTGGTTTTTGTATCAGGCTAACACTGGACTCATAGAATGAGTTCTGAAAATGTTGCTTCCTCTTCTATTTTTTGGTAGAGTTTGTGAAAGATTGATGTTATGTCTTCTTCAAATATTCAATAGAATTCACTAGTGAAGCCATCTGGTTATCTAATGCTTTTGAAGAAAATAAAATCCATATTTAGTTTTACTTACATCAAGGACCAGTATAGTAATAGTTGGCATCACAGCTTGGTTATCACCTTAATAGTTTGCTTATTTAAATATCTTTAGAAGTAACTCACCTTCCCAAATGAATTGTTAAAAATCAGATCCATCAATAATTGACTAGTTTCAAGATTTATAGCTTAGTTAGACTAAGGAATCATGTTTGATGGACTCAGGTATCTTTTTTTTTCTTAAGATTTATTTGTTAGAGAGAGAGAAAGAGGGAGAGAGCAAGCATGAGCAGGGGGAGTGGCAGGCAGAGGGAAAAACAGGCTCCCTGCTGAGCAAGGAGCCCGATGTGGGACCTGATCCCAGGACCCTGGGATCATGACCTGAGCTGAAGGCGGACCCTCAACTGGCCACAGGCATCCCGACTCAGGTATCTTTTAACTGATTAAAACCATTAACTGAACAAGCCCATTTATTCAGTAGACATTTATTGCGTATCTATTATATGTTAGATTTCGAAGAGAAATTTTGACATGAGGATAATGTTCTAATTTGCTGCTGTGGAGAGACTTCGGTTGTAAAATGTACATGGTCAGCTGTATATTGGTAAGACTGGGATTTTCTGGTCATCCAGAATAAGTGTTCATTTGACAGTGAATCTTTTTTAATAATGAATTTGTAAACTGATTTTAATTTGCCTAACTCTTATTCTTATTACTGGGGCATTTAATTATTCATTCCTTTTTGAAAACCTGGCCATTGATTTCCTCTTGAGTGTCTCATTATTTGCTAAAATCTAAGACAAAAGATTATTTAAAATTTCTGTTCTTTTCTGAGCTTGTTATATCTGGCATTTTGTTGTTTTAATATTAACTTATGTTAATTAATTATAATTTAACAAAGGTGATTTGACCTCAGGACTTTAATTAATAGCCATTTATTTTTAAAAGAATTGCTATGACATGGATCAAGGAAGATGAACATGAAAATAAGGCCCAAAGAAAACTTGCTAATCTGGTACTTTCTTATAGTTCACCTTATTGTCTTCTCTCCTTTAAACAGAGCAAGCTATAAAGAGAGTATTCTTAGGTGAATAAAAGATGTCCTTTCATATCCTTTAAAAAAGTCAACTGATCTCTAAAAAGTTTCACTTTAATAAACCTCAGTTCAGAGAAATCCACAGCATTCCTCAGTCTGAAGGGTATTCTTAGAGGTGGAAAGGAAGGAAATTGTGTTACTGTTTGCAAATGAAAGTCCCTGAGTGAAAAATCTGTAGCAAGATGAATCATCATTCACTCTTCAAGGTCTAATTCTTCCTACTGAGTTTTCTTCTTTGGGCCCAGTGACAAATTCAGTGAAGGATCGTGATTTTATACAATTAATTCCACGACTATAAGTACTGAAAAAAGAGAGGTTATTAAAACTCGGGAGACTTCTGAGTTCTAGTAAAACCATTAAGAAGGAACTAATGTGATAATAAAATGAAAAGCAATTCAAAACTTATCAGCCTAATAAAGAATATTACCAAATATCTTACCATAATAAAAATCTTTGAAAATGAAACAAAGGAAAAAAAAAGCCCCACCAGCTCAGATTCACAATCTGTTATGATGGGTTTGGCCCTCATTAAATCAGCCATGATATCTTGAAGAGGATATTTAATTACTGAGTGATTTGTAACCAAATTCACGGGAGAGTTATAGGGGGAATTGCAGGTTTCTTGGCGTCAGCATGGCCCACGCAGAGTCTCGCCACAAACACCGTCTACCCTTTGGTACTCACCTGTCTTTTCTGTGATCCAGTTAGAAGCAGCTCTTTCCCCCACGAGGCAGTGAGTTACACGTTGCACTGAAATAACACCATTTGGCCAAGAAGCACAAAGTATTTTATCTACGCGAAGGGAGTCTGATGTCGAGAATTGCTTTGTGGCAGATGGCAATGTGTACAAGTGTCCCACCTCCCATTCTCACCGTCCTGGAGGGAAGAGACGATGAAGTGCTCAACCTTGGACGCTAATTCCTCACTACAGAGGAGAGGCCGGCGTCCCCCCGAGCGGACTTGATTATCGCACACACAAAGCTTGCATTTCACAACCATCAGAAATCATGAGACGAGCCCCCTAGAACAATTAAAGTAATCAGAATCGCAGAAATCCTAGGCGCTCTCTCCCATTCTGCCTGTCTATTCTCACCCTAACGCCCCTTCTGGGTTTCTCCAGCGCTCTGCCATTCCTGTGGTGTTTCTTTCTCTCTCATCCCCTTTCTTCAAGGCTCTCCTCCTCCCAGTACCCTTAAGTTACTTTCAGACGCCTGGTAGAATTTTAGGGGTCTCATTGTTTTTGGATTCCTCTCTCTACAGAAACCAGGCTTATACAAGGCGAGCTTTCCCATAATAATCTCCAGTGATTATAAAATTGGAATGGACTTTAAGAAAATGAATCAACTCCCTCATGTTAGGTGAGAGGTCACCAGGAAAGTGATGTGTGTCAAGTCATAAAGAAGTGGCTGAACTGGAATGGGCATGCCAGTGTCCCTGAGCCGGGTTGAGTGCCTGCTAAGTTAATTCACAGTGGGCTGGTGATAAGCAATCCGCGCACATTGTCAGGGCTCTAAGATGTTTGGCAGAGCTCTAGAAAGCCACTGGGCCAATCAGTATGGTGCGTCTCCTTGGAGTATCAATGCAAGTAGGACTTTTATTGGAGAAACATTAAGTGTTGTGTCTCTCAGCTTCCGCTCCCCTTCCGTGTTCAGTGTGGGGTGTTGGGGCTGAGACCGCACATTTCAGCTTTCTTAGCTGCTCCTTTTTAGGCTTTGTCAGGAGGGGGGCTGGAGGGTGGCTGCGAGGCTGGAGAAGCGACCTAGGTTTTCCTGTTTCCTGTGACTGGCCTTCCATCCCTGGGTGTCTGACGGCCCAGGGACAGTTCAGTTCCTTACCTCGCAGCATCACGTATTTAGTAGCAATGGCTGCTTGCCATTTGCAGTCTTTCCGCATGCCCGGTGTCATGGCTCTCCTTAGAAGCACAGTGCTGGGGCACCTGGGTGGCTCAGACTCTTGATTTCAGCTGGGGTCATGATCTCAGGGTCGTGGGATCGAGCCCTGCGTCGGGCTCCGTGCTCAGCATGGAGTCTACTTGTTCCTCTCCCTCTGCTCCTCCTCCTGCTCTCAAGCTCTCTCTCTCTAAAATAAATAAATAAAATCTTAAAAAAAAAAAAAAAAGAAACAGCACTGGCTGTTCGTGTCCTCTCCTCAGAGACCCGGGTCCCCGATGGGGCTCCTCTCCCCTTCTAGAGCTTCATAATCCCAGCCTCATCTCTATTCCCCAACCCTAGAGTGTTACGCTGCTTTCTGCGTCACGCCTCTGGGAACCTCAGTGTCCCCTGTCTGCGTTTTTAGGTCACCGATGCTTGGTTGTCAACTTCTTTGTTAAATTCTCTGTTAAAATAGTAGGGCATGGTTTCTGTGTCCTGACCAGACCCTGACTGACCCAAGTACTTCAGTCAGTATTTACTATCATATTAAAATAATCATCATATTTATGGAGTAGACCGAAAGTTTATTTACATTTAAAAGATAAAACAGAAACAACCTCAAAGGAATTTCACGCCTCTTCAGAAATGCCTCTTGCATTCCCTTCAAAACACCTTTATTGTCTTTTATTAGGGGTACCTTAGTGGGGAAGTTTGAGAAGCATAGGCTTAATGAGTTATTCCTGAGTACATATCAATGCCAGGAGGGAGACTTCTAGAGGTTCATGCCTTCATTTACTTTTTTATTTTTAATTTTTTTTAGAGAAGGAGGGGGGAAAGGCTGAGGGAGAGAGAGAATCTTAAGCAGGCTCCA
>NW_023270865.1:7622485-7655753 GCF_011800145.1 Mirounga leonina | reverse complement strand
GGAGGGGGGAAAGGCTGAGGGAGAGAGAGAATCTTAAGCAGGCTCCATGCCCAGCTTGGAGTCTGACGTGGGGCTCGATCTCACAACCCCGATATCATGACCTGAGCTGAAATCAAGAGTCGGTCGCTTAACTGACTGAGCCACTCAGGCACCCCTCATGCCTTCATTTAAAGAGATGGAGATGGTGGTTTGGTTGGGAAGATAACTGTTAGCAGCTCTCCACAAATTTTACCTATGAGCAAGTCAGATTGCTTCTTCAGAGATTAAAAGTGCATGGCTTTAAATGGTGCTATTCAATTAATCATCATTCAGTAAAACTGGCAATGGATTGGTATGAGAGTGCTGTTTTCCCGAACTCTATTAAATTCTGATAGAAAGTTTTAGCTCAAGCTGAGTTGCTTATCCCATATGGACTGGGGAGTTCATGCATGAATCAGAGCCTTAACTAGCCTTTGGAGATGGCATAAGTCACACCTTCTGATTCGAGCCAGAACTAAGCTAGCAGCTGTGGTTTGTTCTGTTCACTGATCAGCGAAGCTTCTGTTTCGCATTGGAATACTGTGCATATACTTGGCAGGCTGATGGAGTCTTGTTTGCAACTCCCAGAGGAGACATAGCCACGGAGCATTATCCTTCCTGAGTAAGCTCTCAGTGTTCTTCTCGGAGTAAATAAGGCAAGAGAACAAGAAGAGAGGAAAGTCATTCTTGAGAGTCTGTCAAACATTAAATTGTTCATAATGCAGTTTAGTATCAGGAGATAAATCAGTCTTGCATTTCTAAAGTCACAAACACAATGGTAACTAGACATAAATGGTCTACAGCCTTCTTATAGCCCCGAAGAGAAAATCAGGACATGGAAGTTACACTATGGTCAAAAGCAAAGAAGTCTCCAGTAATAGTCGGGTGAGAGATATGGAATATAGGTTGGGATCAGTGAGATTGTCCCTGGGAGTTTGGAGGTCATGAAATCTAGGTGTAGCTTTCTTCTACTGTTGGCTGAGTAAAATAGCATTAGTATGAATGACAAGGCAGTCTTTATGGGAAAGGAATGCCTGAAGGGCAAACCAAGTGTGGAGAAGAGAAGAAGACCAACCCCATACCTTTGCCTGCTCAATGGTCAGAAGTAGAGAGCAGAAGAAGCTGTGATAGGAGAATTATCTATACAAAATCCCAGGTCGCCGTACGTGATGGGCATGCAGAATATGAGGGTGACATGCTAGAGTTGTCTCTGTGATGTGCCGTCACCCTGCTCTAGTTAGTCTCAGGTGATTCTTGGGACTTCATGGCTCGTATCCTCTAAAATAGCCAAGCCTAGAGTTAATTCACCTGAGAAATAAAAACTTAGACAAAACGCGGGATAAGTTCACTAACTGAACTGTATTTTTAGAAGCAAAAGCCTTTCCCCGAGTGCAAAACACTCATTCCATGACATGTTCCTGAGGTCTTTTTGGGCATAGTCTTTTGTCAAGTTTCTTGGACCTTATTCTTACATATCTCAATCTAAAAAAAAAAGAATGTGATAATCATAAGGACATTTTACTGTTATTTTGGTACTCTGCTTTGGTACATGGTAGGATTGAATTGAATTTAGTCATGGCCACGTGACTTGACTTGTTTAATAAAACGTGGGCAGAAGTCTGTAAGAACTTGTGCACCAATTGCTACATTTATCTCTTCCTGCCATAATAGTTCCAGAAGGTGGAGTTGTGGGTCAGACTGTGTCCCTTCATGATGATGATAAGGAGCAGAGCCTCACCAGCTGAATGGACATGTAACATGAGAAAGAATTATTTCTCCTAGCCATGGAAACTGTGGAGTGGTTTCTTACTGTCGCATAATTTAGCTTATTCTGACTGATACAGAAATTGCTACCAGGAGTGTGGTGCTAACATAGCAAGAAAATTATAATTTGTCATTGGCTTGAACAATAAGTTATAGACAGTGAAGAAACTGTTATAAAGCCTGGAAAGATGACAGTCCATGATATTCAGTGGCAAAAAAATTTGGTGAAACTTTGTCCAGCTAACTTGGAAGGCAGACTGTATCCCTAATGAATTTGTAGTTCTAGAGAAAGAGGCAAGAAAACAATATTAGCGATGTTTGTTGTTTTCTTTTGGCTGCATTTAACAATGTATTACAGGAGACAAGGTCATAAAAGAATCAGCTGGATTTTAATCAGGAGTGAAGGGGAAATTTGAGGTTTTGCAATGTTGGAAAGACTGACTCCAAACAGCAGAAGATAAAATTGAGAGAGCCTTTGCTAATAGAAAAATGTTAAATCTGAGTCTTGCAGCAAAGTGCATGATCTCTTTGCCTCCTGTTAAAAACCATTCAGCTGATTATATTTCCTGGGCTATCACTACATTATTAAAGCCTCTGCGTTATTAAAACCTCTTTACTAGACTAAAGATCCAAATAAGATATGTTTTTCAGGTAACTATGAGCATGACTATTGGCAGATGAAGTTTTCTGGAATCAAATAGCTAAGAGGCTGATGTAATTGCAAAAGGTATGCTTTTAAAAGAATCACCAGGTTGAACTACAGGAGACTGTAACTGCTAATGACTGAAAATGATCCTCAGGCCCCAAATATTTGCAGGAAGTGGGCTGAGCAGGCTCAGCCCTCAAGCTAAGCATATTCCCTAATGCCTGCTTCAGAAGTTATCAAAGAGCGTAAAAGCATACTGTAAAAGGAAACCAGAGGCCACAGAGGATTATGGATAATGAGGCTTCTGGCAGAGAGCGTATTTAGGGACTAATATTCCTCATGCCCATGGTAAGCCCCAAGGTATTTGTTTGGGGGATTTCAGAATTGCTGAAGCCCAGTGTCTCTGTGTCTCTTTCCAAACAGACAACAGAATTGTCTGCTCCCTGTTTCTTTGTAGATTGGGCGTGAGAGATGGATAATTTATCTTTTTATTTCATAAGTCTCCAGAACAAGAAGAGCCACATCCAAGCACAGTTTACTCACTGTGTATCATCTCCTGTTATGGACTGAATTGTGTCCCCTGAAATCAAATGTTGAAACCTTAGCCCCCCATGAGACTATACTTAGAGATAGGGCCTTTAAAGAGGTGATTAAGGATAAGTGAGGTCATAAGGGTGGGGCCTCAATCCAATGGGATAAGGCCTCAGGAGAAACCAGTCCTGCTATGCCTTGGCCTTCTAGCCTCCAGAACTGTGCAAAACAAACTTTGGTTGTTTAAGCCCCACAGTCTGTGGTATTTTGTTATGCCAGCTCGAGCCGACTAATACAACTCCTGAGGAAGAGACTGCCATGCATCACCCAGAGATACTTGATCCATGGGATGGGACTTCGGAGTTGTCTCTCTTGGGGAGGGAATAAGTGAATTTTGTTGAAGGGAAGAAAACTGAGCTGTTTAGTGACCAGAGAGGTGGATTGCAGTTATCATGAGGACTCTTCAGCTGTGAGGATTGTGTTTCCATGACCCCTTGAAGATAGGCTTTGTCATGTGGCTCACTTGGCCAATGAAGTGTGACCAGAAGCTACAGGTGTTTTGTCTAGGCAAACTCCCTTAAGAGCTAATGCACAGTTTGCCATCCGCCCCCTTCCCTCTGCCACAGCATCTGTGATGTTCCAGATGGTAGAGTATCTGTCAACCTGTGTCTCTGAATGCAAATGACACGGGGCAGAGTCCCAGCCAGTCGACAGTAGTCATGAGCAAGGGTGAGAAATAATGTTTACAGCTGTTGAGATTTGGGGATTGTTTATTATTGTGGCATAGCCTATAGTCTTTCTCAACTGATTTAATCAATGATAAGAGAAGGAAAACTTCCAAAATTTTCACAGAATTGGTATAATGTGGTCAATATATTGGAGTTTGTCCTTCATCAGGTAGAGAAGTAGAGCTGACATCAGAGGATGCCCATCAATCACTGAGCTGTCCTTTGTATTCAAAGGTGATGCTCTTGAATCAGTGTGGGAAGAACATGCTTTAAGCTAATTTGTCAATAGTGGTCATGGATTCTCTTAAAACCACTCAGCTGCCTCTAGTAAGGCAAGGGTTATATGTAATCATTGATCAGAGCAAGCCTGGGCCTCCAGCCCACAATGTCAGTCCCATTCACTTTGAGTTACAGGAAATGGGCATGAACAGTTAGTTGACAGCAAGAAGGCAGAGTCATCAGTGAGTCTTCAGATCATGTTTAGCCTCATCGTGAACCACAGACCAGGAACAAGAAATGGCAACTCACAAATTGCTGAAATTTGTAAAATCAAGGTATGATGACCGAGGAATAGCCATTGTGTACCTTTTTGCATAATGAGATTTACAAGGAATTTAACCCCATGTAATTCCAATAGCTCATTGATAAAGCTCTATGAATGAAGTCTGGTATGTTGTCATAATAGGGAGTTGAGACTAGTTGAAAACATTCTGTGCAATAGAATGCACTAGTATCTGTTGTGTGGTTGGTGTTTGTTGTCCAACAGTACTTCCAAAAGCAGAGAATGTCAAGGGTGTGTGTGTATGTGTGTGTGTGTGTGTGTGTGTCGGAGGGAGTCATACTGGATTAGGGCCCACCCTAATGACATCATCTTAACTTGATCATATCTGCAAAGACCCTGTTTCCAAATCAAATCTCATTTACAAGGGTTGAGGTTAGGACTTGGGCTATCCTTTGAGGGGACATAATTCAACCCATAACAAATGCCCTGTGATACGTCTTTTTCCTGAAGTTTCTTGGAAGTGACTTCTGTCCCTTGCAATGTCACTTGGATAAGCAGGGAAGGCCCCTGAGGCCAAACTCGAGGGCCTAAAACAGAGTGGGAGTGAGGGGAGGAGCACTGACATGAGTTGTAGGGAGGACTGTTTGATTAGGAGCTGAGTTAGCAGAGTGGCTCGAGGAGAGGCGTGCACAGCACATATAAGCTGCCAATGCCACAGTAAGACAGGATGAGAGCTCTTGGGATTCTTGCCTTTGGAAGGCAGAGACCCAGCTCAAAACTGCCTAAGCGAGAAAAGGATTACTGACTCATGTAGCTGGGAAGACGGGAGGTACTACATAGAAAGCAGAATAAAACCTAACCATTGGTCATTATGTGGAAATATCAGAAAGAGCCAGGAAATTTCTCATTAGTACTGCTAGAAATTAATAATAGCAGTAATAATACTTAAAAAAACAGGCACCTAAATATATTTGAATATATTGGTGAATGGCCAGTTTTTAAACTTAGGTGACACTAAAATAATTACTTAAATTATATGCAGTATGACAGGGGTCTAAAGAAGGAAGGAAGAACTTTTTGCTGGAGTAGAAAAGGTTTCAGGGACGAGTTAAAATATCAGCTACGTTTGTCTGATGAATCATGTGAGATGTTTGTCACAGGTCTGGGGTGTGAATAGTGACTTGAAGCTGGAAGTGTTTGGGCTCATGATGTTGAACTCCAGTGTCAACAGTGTTGTTGGGATTGCAACAGTCACCATTCAATGGAGGGCATCCATTCAGACACCTCGTTTCTAGACAAGAACAGGAATAGTGAGAAACTGAAAGAATGTGGATTTTCTTCCTGAGTTGTCAAGTTGTCCCCTTTTTGTTTATTCTTTTTCAATTGGAAGATATGGAACAGTCACATCAATCTCTAGAATTTATCAACCAAAAGACTGTAGGCACTTCAGCTCAGTAAGATTAAATGCATGGATTTGCAGTTTAAGTAATCCTTTATTAGAATAAGACAAGGATGCACATAAATCTCCATCCAGTTTCTGCTTCATCTTTGGGGTTTGAGGGAAAAGTGTTAGATACTGTAAATGCATGTAGGAAGCTCATCTCCAAAAAGGCAAATAGACCTTATTCCAAAGTACCCTAACAAGAAGGAAAGTTCCCTATCTCTATTTTACATTTCAGGAAGAAATAAAGAACAGAAAGAAAGGGAAAGGGAAGAAAGCATGGTGTCCTGTTGATGTCTTGCTGCCATTTTGTGATGATTATGTAATCTTACTAACAACTACTGATTAGTAGTTTTGTGTTTGAACTGTATGTACATGTTAGATCATTCAGGAGTAGAAAGGGTAGATGGAGTAACGTGGCTCTACCTCCCACTCCTGCTTCCCTAAGTTTTCCTCAGAGGTACTCACGGTCACTGGTTCCTTATATATATGCCTGGTGATATTCCTGTATTTTTTTTTATTATACAAGTGGGAGCATACAATATAAACTAATTATTTTTCATCTTGGCAATCAGTCTGTATGAAGACATGAAGCACGGTGATTTTGGTGGGAAATGGCATATGGCTGTGTCATGGTATTTTAAATCATCTACCACCAATATACTTTTAGGTTGTTTACAATCTTTTGCTATTAGAAACAATGAATTTTGGGGGTATGTACATGGTTTCACATATGATGAGCCTACCTGTAGGATAAATTCCCCAAAGATAAATGTGTAACAGGGATCAGTCAGGGAAACAGAAGCCAGTCTTTGTAAAAGTTCTGGTTAAAGGTTTTCAGGGGACTGAGGGCACACACATCTTTAACACATGCGGGGTGGTGAAGGTCAGGGAGGATGCAAATGGCATCTGGCAGCCGGAAGCCATTGAGTGGGTGGTCCTTCTGAGCTTAGCGAGATTCTTCCGGTTCTCAGCAATCTCTGCAGCTCTCACCAAGGATCTCTGTGTGCAGCGCCATGTGGGTGGTCCTTAGGAGCTTGCCTGGACCTCCAGTCTCCCACTTTCCAGCGTGTCCCTCATCTGCAAGGGCTTCTCCCTGGAGGGACTCAGAACCACCCTGGGAAGGGGTGCTGGGGAGGTAGCCCCCCCACTTTCTTTTAATGATGCCAAAGAGCAAAGAGCTACAGACAATCCAGAGCAAGTGACGTGTGGACAAGTGCTGGGTTGGTGGGCATGTGAACCTGAAATCTTAATTGTTGCTGCCTGGTCCCTGCTCAGAGAGGTCATAGGGATTTACCTCTCTAGCCGAGAGCCTTAAGAAATTTGTAAGGTTGCTTCCTTCCTTAACACTCGTGATAGCACAATGGATGAAACAAAAACTTTATCTTCGTTAAACTGATCATGGAAACGGATATCCTCTTGTAGTTTCCAGTTTGTATTTTGAAATAAAATTGAGGATTTTTCATACTTTTGAAAACCGTTTTTTTTCCCTGTGACTTGTCCGTTCGTGTCCTTTGCCCATTTTTATATTATGTTGCTGCACCTTTTACTCATTGATTTATAGGTGCCCTTTGTCAGAGTGCTGTGAACTTACACCAGGGCTGGCATTTTTCTTTTGCTATGCAGAAAATTTTAATGTTGTTTACTCAGATTTAAAAAATCTTTTATTTATAGCTTTTGAATTCTGTGTCATGCATAAAAAGGTCTTCCCTAATTGGAGAACATCAGGGAATTTGCCCGTGTTTTCTTCAGCAATATTTACGGATTTTTAAAAATTTACATCTTTGACCCATTTGTAATTTATTCTGGTATGATGAGTGTGATAGGTATCCAGCTTAATATTTCTGCATGAATTAAAGGGAAACAGAGGGTTCTAGGTTAAATTGTATTCTAATGCTTTCCAGAAGTTATAAGTTCCAGACATCCCACCTGGAGGTTTGGGCAGCCCCAGGTCAGGTAGGGCAGGCAGAGGACTGGGGAAGACTTTCCGGGTTGGGGGTTTGCTGGAGGCAGCCTTGAGCTTGGCATCTTCACATCAGGGAGTAAGACCGGCTGCCAAGGAGAGGTTGATAATATGGCAGAGGGAGAAATGAGATCAGTCCAGTAGGAGGGAGTCCTATGGAAGCTTCTCGATATCAGGCCAAGGTGATGAGCATTAGGGGTTTGAGCAGAGAACTGTAATCATTGTGTTTTGGGAAGTTTGGCCTGGTGGTGGGTTGGGGAAGGCAGACGACAGAGTCGGGGAGCCTGAGTGGAGGCCACTGTCACAGCCACAAGCTGAGCGGAACTCGGGGCTCCTTCCTCGAGGCCGGGGTCGGGGAGGCGGGGCGGCTGTTTGAGAGGCAGAGGCACTGCTTGCAGACCAGGGGTAGGTGTCAAGCCAGGACTCTCAGTAGTGTCCCTGGACTCTCAGTAGTGCCCCTGGGAGATCTGGGGACCAGGTGCCCCACTTCTACTCCTGAGTCAGCCCCTGAGAACTTCACATCAGACCACGTGTCCTTGTGGGATCCATGGCTCAGTGATGAGACTTCACGTTTGTTGATGACGTGCCTTGTTGCGGGTGAGTTTTACATGTAGCATCTCATGGAATCCTCGCCTGCTCTCACCCCCATTTCATAGATTAGGAAATTGAGGCTGAAAGAGATTAGCTAGCTTACTTGGGGTCACAGGGATTGAAAATGGTAGATCTGGCTTGGGAAGTGTGTCTTGTCCCCAGAGCTGGAGTGCGTAGCCACTCGCAAGTTATGCCTCTGTGACTCAGGCTCAACACACTTTCCCTCTGCTGGGGGTTATGAGCCAAGGGCGAATATTTATGTGCATATATAAACTGTCTACTTACAGTTAAAAATATACCCAGGCATGGGATCTACAAACAAGTGATTCTAGGGGCGCCCGGGTGCCTAATTCGGTGAAGCGGCTGCCTTTGGCTCAGGTCATGATCTCGGGGTCCTGGGATGGAGCCCTTGTGGGGCTCCCCGCTCAGTGGGGAGTCTGCTTCTCCCTCTCTGCCCCTCCCCCTGCTCGTGTGCATGCTCTCTCTCTCAAATAAATAAATAAAATCTTTAAAAAAAAAGTGATTCTGAATTGTTGACATACATCCTAGTCTAAGCGGGTCACTGCCTACAGAGAAAGATTCTGAGAGTTTCTTTGGGGAAAACGCTTCCTGTCACCCAAAATACTTCTCCCAGCTTCTCACAGATGCCCCGGATTCCTTTAAGGGAGACAAAGGCTTTCTTTAGAGATAAGGTTTAAAACTAAAGGCTGGGGCCACTGTTGGCTCCTCTTCGTCCTTCGTGTTCTCTATAGGGCACATGCAGCAGATAGTTGATGATTTTTTTCTAGAATACAGCAGGAGAAAAGGTGGCCTCTTTTAGAAATGTTTACCCTTCCCCTTCACTTGCTGTTTTTGTGCAGTTATTTGATAAGAAAACCCAGGTTATAGGACTGGCCATGTCTATCTGAAAGGAAGGGAGCCAACAGTCTGTAAGCACTTTTTCAACAAGCTGTTCCTCATCCTTCGCCAGCAGTGGGCTTTCTGGGGTCTGGAAATCAGGACTGGCTACCTGGGCTCGAGGTCCCATGCTTTGAAGGGTTCTGTGCTTGCTTTAACTCTGGCCTGTCGCTTGTTGTCTTCAAACTCTTAATGGCTTTTTGAACAAGGAAAGTTGCCTCTTCATTTTGCGCCGAGTCCCACAAATTACATAGCTCTTCCTGCCTGAAATAATGTGGCAAGCGGTACGTGCGCAGACTTGGGATAGAACACATTATTGACCTCCAGTTACACGGCTGTGTCTTAAGGGTCAGTGATGAAATATCGGAAGCCCAGGTGCGAGGAGCAAATTTGGATAAGGTTCTATATAGGTTGCCACCCTCCATCTTTCTACAGGCACCTCTGACCTTTCTGCTCTCTACCTTGCTAGAACCATCCACAACCCATAATTAAAGCAGAAACGCGGTTATTGAGAGAAATGGGAGAACTAAGCTTGCAACTAGAGCCTTGGCTCCAAATTCCCAGTTGTTTATCCTCCAACATTCTGTGAGCCTGTCTCCTTGGGGCTCCTAGTATCTTGTCCCCACGGCACTTGCTTGTTGACATTGGTTGGAGAGTCCACAGGTGGGTCCTGTTTCTCCTGACAGCTTGGCACTAAAGACATACTTAGATGAGTGGGTTTTGAAGTTGGTTCATATTAAATCATTTGCAGAAGTCCGGGAGACAGAATATAAAACCAACCTGTACTCGAAGCAGAAGTGTCTCAGCTGCTGCACCCCCTTCCCGCCTACCCACCCTCCCTCCTACTTCTGGGGCCATAGAGTGCAAAGTTTGAAAACTCCTGGCTTAGATCCATGTATGGTCCTCCTGGTGTTTGTTCAAATCTAAGCTTATTTAAATCTGAAGCATTCTAGCTCAAAGAAAATTGAGAGAAGGGGCCAGAGTAGGCTGGCTGTGTCCCTTGGATATTGCAGCTTAGATACCCATCATAGATTCCTCTGTTCTTGAGTATCTACCTTTCCAGTCTTATTATGGTAGCTTCATTTTAGTCTTGCAACAACCCTGTGAAGCGGGGCAGTGGGTAGGTTGATCACACGGATGGGCCACTGAATGGCCCTGCCTGCCCCCTGTAATACAGCTTCCTCCCACTCTGAAGCTGGGCTTGGTCGTTGACTTGTTTTGACCAATGGGATGGAGAAGATGGGAGGTCAGCAGAAGCTTGCAAGTGTTTTGCTTGTGCCTTAGGGTTCTCCAAAGAAATAGAATCAGTAGGATATATATAGATATATAAGCAGAAATTTCTTATAGGAATTGGCTCATATGGTTATGGAGGTTGAGAAGTCCCACAATTTGCCATCAGCAAACTAGAGAAGCAGGAAAGCCAGTGGTGTAATTCTGTTGAAGTCATAGGGCCTGAGCTTGGTGGGGGTTGTGATGGTGTAAGTCCCAATCTGAGTCTGAAAGACCAAGAACCAAGAGTACCATGGTCCAGGGGCAGGAGAAGATGGATGTCTTAGATCACAGAATTCATCCCTCCTCTGCCTTTTTGTTCCATTCAGGCTCTCAACAGATTGGATGATGCCCACCCGCCATGGTGGGGATGATCTTCTTTCCTTAGCCTATTGATTCAAATGCTAATCTCTTCTGGAGATTCCCTCACAGAAACCTAGAAATAATGTTTTTCTAGCTATCTGGGTATCTCTTAGGCCAGTCAAGTCGACACATACAGTTAACCATCACAATCTATAACAAAAAAGAGCATCCCTTTCCCTATCCTTCCCCACCCCCATCAGCAGATGCTTTCCACCTTTTTTTTTTTCTGTTTTCTTACGTTTCTTATCGTCATAATTATAAAGATAATGCTTATACTGCTATTTCTTGAATTTTAGTTTTAGGTTACCATTTTATTACTGTTGAGTTTATATTAAGAAGAATCAGAATTAAGCTTTGTTACACTATCACATAATCCCCACATTTACGTATTTCCCTTCCCCACCTTCAGGGACGGAGAGGTTATATAGTCAGTGTTTTCATTACTTTAGCTATGTCAATCTTGTTTACAGATGAGCCAGATTATATTTTAGTGATTCTGTTTCCTTTCCTGTGCATTTTTGCTTCCTTCAGTTGGGAACTGCAATTTTTCTTCTCCCGTTTTTTGTCTTCCTTCATCACTCTTGACATTATCTTTCTACACGCTCAACCAGCTCTTTCCTCCAACCTTTATTCCAACTTTCCTCAAGGTCAGACCTCTCAGAGCTTGTGCTTTTGGTGGTATATCAAAGAATCATTGCCAAGACCAATGTCAACCGATTTTCTCTTATATTTTCTTCTAGGAGTGTTACAGTTTCAGTTCTTGTGTTCAGATCTTTAAATCCATTTTGAGTTAATTTTTGTGAGTGATGTAATATGGGATTATCCAGTTTTCTCAACACCATTTATTGAAGAGATTGTTTTTTCACCATCTAGTATTCTTGGCTCCCTTGTCAAATGTTAGTTGACTGTATACCTGTGGGTTTATTTCTGGGCTGTGGATTCTGTTCCATTGGTCTATATGTCTATTTTTATGCCAGTACTAAAATGTATTTTTTTGCCATATTGTTTTGATTACTGTAACTTTATAATAAAGTTGGAAATCAGGAGTTGTGATGTCTCTGGCAGTGTTCTTCTTTCTCAAGATTGCTATGGCTATTCAAGGTCTTTTGTGGTTTCATATGAATTTTAGGATTGGTTTTTTCTATTTCTGTGAAAAATGCCATTGGAATTTTGTTGGAGATTGCATTGAGTCTGTGAATCACTATGGGTAGTATAGATATTTTAGCAATATTAATTCTTCTGGTCCACGAACACAGGATATCTTCTATTTATTTGTGTCTTCTTCAGTTTTTTTCATCAAAGTCTTACAGTTTTCAGTGTATAGATCTCTACCTCCTTAGTTAAGTTTATTCCTAGGTACTTTATTGTTTTTGATGCTATTGTAAGTGGAATTGTTTTATTTTTCAAATATTTTGTTGTTAGTGTATAGAAATGCAACTGATTTCTGTATGTTGATTTTGTATCCTGCAGCTTTACTGAATTTGTTTATTAGTTCTCACAGTTTTTTGGTGGAGTCTTTAGGATTACCTCTATGTGAGATCGTATCATCTGCAAACAGAGTAATAGCTGAGTAATAAAGAGGCTTTTCCCATGTGCCCAGAGATCCCGGATTGGTGGTTAATTTTTAAGGATGGAACGCTTAAAAGGTGATCAGGGCCCTGTGTGTATTGATGGGATTGGTTGACCGGCTGGTGAAGGTGCAGGGATACTGCCATTTTGTGGAGAGCCTCCCAGCGTCAGTGCCTGTAGATCCTGCCATGTGCCGCCACTTTTCCTGGGATGCACTGATCCTTTTACTGGAGTTTAGGAACCTTACTTCCAAGAATATCATGGATGTCTTCTGATTGTATCCTCACATGGGAGAGAGAAAGAGAGCGTTGGGAGTAGGGTAGAGAGAGGGGAAGCGCCACGTCTTTTCTTGGAAGGGCGCTAATCCCATACCTGAGGGCTCCACCCTCATGACCAAACCTACTCCCCAAGGCCTCACCTTCTAATACCATCACACTGGGGGTGAGGAGTCAACATGTGAACTTTGGGGGACACAGTTCATAACACACAGGAGATGAAGGGTCAGATGTGAACACTTGCTGAACCCCAAGAGCGCTATCCTAGCTCACCCCCCTACTAGTCAGTAAGAGCTTTCCTCTCCTCCTTGCATCTTCTTCCTTCCCGCTTGGCCTGCAGGGGTCAGAAGCTGGGATAGAAGCACAAGCCCGGGAAGAACGCAGAGGCCGTGGCAGCCCCTCTCCTAACTGCAGTGCACAGCCTGACCTGTGGGGGAAGCAGAGAAACCTCAGCTTGGAGCAGTGGTTTGAATTTCGACACTTAAAACGGAAACGGGTATTTAAAATGTGGAATTGATCTTTGGTGATTTGGCCCTTTTTAGATTTTTGTAATCTAACTATGACTAAGACATTTGTGGGGCTGAGTTTTTGTCCAGGACTAGAAGAGGAACTTGCTTACCAGCAGTTTTAAAGCAAAAATGAGATGAAAATGGATGTTAATAAGTTTCTGTTGCTTTATGAGTATATCCCAGATTTTGGGTAGTTCATCCTAAAGGTTACATTTCTCTGAGAATATGTTTATTTTGCCTTTACTTTTGAGGGGATAAAATTCCTGGCTATTTGTTTTTTCAATCATTTCAATGATACTATTCCATTGTCTCCCTACATCGAATGCTGTTGAAGAGAAGTCTGTGTCATTGTAAATATCATCTGTGCTTCTGAATGTCTTGCAAAGGAGGCACTGACAGCCTTTTTTCTGGACTGACCTTTCTATGGAGGTTTTTAGAGCAAACAGCCTGGGAAGATAGAGATGATATTTCCTTCCAGAGCAAGCAGTAGCTTTGCTCAGCGCCATGGAAGTGAGAGATGTGCCTCCCTTGGGGTTTTCAGCACTCTGTCCTCAGAGTGCTGAGACTGTTTTTCCTGTTTGTGGTGGGAGCTGTTTGGAGCCCAGCTTCGTCTTTTTTGGCTTGGAACACAGGAAGTACCATTTAGATAGGAAGTTGAGCAACTTCAAGCAAATCATTGTTTCATGAACTCCTCTTGAGTATTGAACCACTCTTACATAGTAATGTGAATAATCCTGGGCTCACACTTTTTCCCACCGCAATGTGCTATTGATAATTCCCATTGACAACCCTGAGTTTGATTTTAGCTGACATCGTTTGTACTTCTCTCCTCCACATTTATTTCAGAGTACTTATTCTATATATATATATTTTTAAAACTTAACTCATCCAGCCTTCCCTTGTTGTACGGTCTCTTGGGATTTTCAGATCAGAGGTGTTGCTATTCCTAAAATTTTACAGGGATCCCAGTCCCATTTAATGCTCCACACACTTTCCTTTTCCCCTTGCTCATGCTAGATGTCCTACATTTCCTGTTTTATGACTTTTCACTTCTTCAGACTGCCCTTTATTGCTGAGAGTTCCACATTGTAATTTGAAAAGCAGAACACTAAAATATCCATATCTGAGTGATCTGCTAACTACTGGGCTGTAATTGTATTCCAAACTGATAGTTCAGCTAAAACTTTAACTATTTTATTCAACTTGAGAGGTATATTTGTAGCCGATTATTCTTGCTTATGGCTTTATACCTAGAGCTTTTATATCACAGTTATATTTTGTACCACATTAGATATTTTCCCATCTATTTGCACAAAGCTAGAGAAAAAATGTTAACAAAGACATAAAAGTCATATGTTAAACCAAGAATATGTTAGAATCAGAAATGATATACTGCATCATCTTTTATTTTTTTCTGAGATTTCTTGCTGGGGAGAAGATTCAGCCCAACAGGGCACCTGGATGGCTCAGTTGGTTGGGCAACTGCCTTCGGCTCAGGTCATGATCCTGGAGTCCCGGGATCGAGTCCCGCATCGGGCTCCCTGCTCGGCAGGGAGTCTGCTTCTCCCTCTGACCCTCCTCCCTCTCATGCTCTCTGTCTCTCATTCTCTCTCTCTCAAATAAATAAATAAAATCTTAAAAAAAAAAAAAATCAGCCCAAGAATATGATAGCTAATACAGGTGTATCAAAATTTCAAGCCCCTTTGATTACGAAGCTAAAACTTCTCTCCTACTCTGGCTGGAAATGAAAAGGACTCCATGTTTGGATAAGTGACCCAAGGCAGAAAAACAAATACCAACCATAGAGATAAGACATGTCTTGCTTGCTGTGGGTGCTGGATTGGGTGTTCTCCTAGTTAGGGCTGGCCCATCATTTTGGATCCTCTTCCTTCAGTGATTTCCCACAGTACACTTTAATCTAAGGGAGGTTAGGAAACTGTGGGTAGCATGGCAGAGAATTACTGCACCTCTGCCTTTTCCCCACAATGGAAGAGCAGGGCTTCTTAATCTGGGATCCATGGAGCCCCCAGGGGTCCCAGGCAGGCTTTGTGTGCAAGGTGGGGCATAGGTTGTGGTGTATGGATGTAAAGTTTGTCCACATCTTTCATTGCATTCTCAGAGGGGTCCATGATCTTCCAAATGCCAAGAAGAGAAGGGCATGCAACAACGTCTCTCTTTGACTGTTACTTAAGGGCACTTATGTGTGAGGACTATTTTAAGAACTTGGTTGCAAATTATTAGGAATGATTTCAAATGCGCACAAAGTAGGGAGAACAGTAATATGCTCCTCCCTGGACTTATCCAGCTTCAGCAATCCTCCACATTTTGCAAACTGTTTTTAGCCATTGAAATGCAGGGCCTGATGTCATTATCCTAACTACCCTGGGAGGAGGATCCTGTTAATAATCCTGTTCCAGATAAGGATACTGAGGCTTGCAGGGGCTCAGCCACTTGCTGATGGTTGCACAGCTAGTGAGTGGTTGAGTGGGGAGCTGGGATTTGAACCCGGGGCTAGCCAGCTCCACAGGCCCTCCAAGCATGCCACAGGGCTGTCTCTTCTGGAGAATCTTCAGTCCATGCTCTGCATTCCTACTCCTGAGTGCTGTACCAGTCTTCCCCAGACATGCTTTTATTTTGGAAGAAACTGCTGTTTACAGAGGACCTCCTCAGCTTTACACATGGTTTTATTGTATTTTTTTTCCTGCCTGTTTAAAAAAATTTTTTTGGGGGGGGCGCCTGGGTGGCTCAGTCATTAAGCGTCTGCTTCGGCTCAGGTCATGATCTCCAGGTCTTGGGATCGAGCCCTGCATCGGGCTCCCTGCTCGGCGGGGAGTCTGCTTCTCCGTCTCCCTCTGCCTCTCCCCACTGCTCCTACTCTCTCTCTCTCTCTGTCTCAAATGAATAAATTAAAAAAAAGAAAAATAAAAAAATTTTTTTGTTCTGCTTGCTTTTGTTCTAATAAGGACTCTCTGAGAGAAGTATTTTTATTCCCATTTTACAGGTGAGGGAGCCTCATGTTAGCAACTTGACCAAAGTTATGCCAAATAAGTGACGGAGTTGGCACTGTAATCCAGACAGTATCCTCACCTGTCCAGCTTGGACCGGGCTCAAGGCTCAGTTAAACGTGGCATGAGCTTTTGAGAGAAAAAAATGTGTAGAGTGTATTTTCTAGAAGAGAGTTTATATTCACACGATCAGTCATTGGTGACTAGAATTGGCCACGTAGCTGGACATCGGAGTTATTTCAGCAAAGGGGTGAGTGCGAGGCTTAGTGAGTGAGCATCTTGCCTGCCCTTGGGGCGCGGTGGTGTTCTTTCCTATCACATTCTCAATATCCACTGCGGGCTCTCGATTCTCAGCACCAGGCTGGGCCCTTGGGTATCACAGTGTGTGCTCCACAGCTTTGTGAACCTTTTAACAGGGGAAGGAGAGACTTGTTGGAACTTGTGCATTTTATGGCTTTCTCTCACCCCCTTAGCCAGATCTATTTTCTGGAACCGGGAACGCCCTCAGCCATCCTTGACCAGAAGGTATGGTGGCTGTCCTCTTGTGAAGGTAAGCATCCAGGCGAGTGACATCCCAGCATTCAGAAGACACTCCTGTCCTTCAGAGAGCGACTGGCCCAGCTTAATCTGTGTCATCTGACCACATCATCCAACTGTATTACCCTTACGCACAGAGATGAGGGAACAAGGAGAATTCTGCTCCACATGGAGGTCAGTAGGAAAGAAAAAAAACTATAGGGAAAACAGCAGAAGCCAGAACATTATTATGAAAAACGGACCTACCCTTAAATATGTAGTAAATGATTAATTTGCATTTTTGGTATATTATCAGCCCAAATTATTGCTGGAACGTTAAGACACAGTGATGGCTTGGCTAAGTGGTTGATTAGAAATCATCTAATCTCGGGCGCCTGGGTGGCTCAGTCGTTAAGCGTCTGCCTTCGGCTCAGGTCATGGTCCTAAGGTCCTGGGATAGAGCCCTGCATCAGGCTCCCTGCTCAGCGGGAAGCCTGCTTCTCCCTCTCCCACTCTTCCTGCTTGTGTTCCCTCTCTCACTGTGTCTCTGTCAAATAAATTAAAAAAAAAATCCATCTAATAATAATCTAGGAATAATCTAAACATAATCTAATACATGTACCTATATACTTATATAGGTATAGAAAGCTCTATGGGATACACATCCACCTATTGAGGTTTTTTTGGGGGGAGGGGCAGATCTTGGATGCTCTCCACTTTCTGCTTCATCCACTTTTTATTATTTATTTTTATTTATTTATTTATTTATTTGAGACAGAGAGAATGAGAGGGAGGAGGGTCAGAGGGAGAAGCAGACTCCCCGCCGAGCAGGGAGCCCGATGCGGGACTCGATCCCGGGACTCCAGGATCATGACCTGAGCCGAAGGCAGTCGCTTAACCGACTGAGCCACCCAGGCGCCCCTTCAACCACTTTTTAAAAATTCATGATGAGCATGCATTATTTCCTGTCATCAGAAAAAACCCAGAATACGAAGCACGGATTAGGAGGTGAGATTTCACTTTTTATCGCTGGAGCTCACCTGGGAGGGGGTTGCTGTCAGAATCCCCTGGGGAGTGTTTCAGCAGGGCATGCCTGTCTCCGCCATCCCCACAGGCCCTGTGTCACTGCTTCAGCAGCTCAGGACCCGGCCAGGCAGTTAACCCTTGCTGTGACGACGGTCTGTAAGCGGCAGCATGAGCAGGGCCTCACCCACTCTGGACCCCGGTGTGTCGTGCCCGTGTGTAGTCCGTCACTGGGGTGTTCGGGCGCCTTGCTGGGCCTCGAGGCCACCTTCTGCCCATCTCTGACTGGCGCCCAGTAGAGACCTTGCCGGGGAACGTGACGATGCTGGAGGAGAGCAGAGGACCAAATCCCTCTGGGAAGGGACATCAGAGCAGTCTAGGGAGAAGCAAAATTGGTCTTCCTTTAGGGGAGAGAGCAGTCTGTGGAATTAAGCACCCCTCTTTGTACTCCCAGGAGGGAAAGAGTGTTGGATGTGACTTCCTGAAGTTTCAGGAGACTTATGGAAAATTAGGATGGAACGCTGTCCTCGAACCAGGACATTTCTGAAGACAGGATACTTGAGGGAAGCTCCAGGCCAACAGGGACGTATCTGGGGGACCCTGTGTCCCCATCTTCCATGTTTAAAGAGAGTTGGAATAGGCAGGTTACTTAGCTGCCCTGTGCCTCGTTTCCCTCATATGGAAAAGTAGGGTAATAATGATCGTTGTGATGATGTGACATCCATTAACACACATGTGTGCCAGCATCTACTAAATGTTAGCTATTACTTCTGTTAAGTCTAGTGGGGGTCATTCGGGCCTGCTCCATGGGAGCCTGAGACCACAGTAGAGGAAATGTTGGTGTTACAGTCACTCCTTGCATAAACCCTGGAGTGCTGACATGCCCCTCTGCCAGCCTCACGGTGTGAAGCAAGTGAGCCCAGGGCTCTGAGCTCTTGGGCCCTGGAGGAAGCTCACTCTGTGTAGGAGATGTTGGCATTTAGGTCCCTTCATGAGAAATTGGAAGGCCATGGGGGGGCTCCTGACTCCTTTTGTGTCCTTATATCATGCATGCCCTTGGTACTGCTCAGTGGCTGGTTTCCTGATAAACCACGATGAAAGCAATCTTAAATAAGACCCTGTCCTTATTCTTGCCAGAGTTCAAACCCAGGATAGATGGTGTGGTCAGGATGAGCTTTTGGCGTAGTTAACAAGATTGCAAAGGATGACTGCAAGCTTAACTGGGAAACGGGGAAGGAGGTATTGGGATGGCCTCCTGGAGCCCAGGGCGTTTGGCGGCTCTGAGCGTCCCACCCTGCGAGCATCCTCTGTTGAGGTATTAGGGCGTGTGGTGGTGGGTGGTCTGCCAAGTGGAGGAGCCAGCACGTGGGCATGCAGCCTGTCATCCTCCAGCCTTCACTGGAGGTAGGTGAGGTTGATCTTGAAGATGTCCCAGAGATGAGACCTGGGGGCCTTTGACCACTAGCTCAGTGGGAACAGAGGCCTGTGTGTCTTTGTATCTTCTCCCCTTCTTATGAGGACACCAGTCATTGGATTTAGAGATTGCCCCCAAATCTGGGATGATTTCATCTTGGGATCCTTAGCTAATGACTTCTATTTAAGAGCCTTTTTTCTAAATAAGGTCACCTTCTGAGTTTTGGGGTAGACATGATTTTTTTTCACTATTTAACCTACTACGTCCTAGATGGCAGAGAGAGGGCAAGGACCGTGAAGTAGAGTTCTCATGGTAGACTTATTGTCATGGGTGTAGCGAGGGATTCCCACCAGCTGTTTCCTCAGGAGACGGATGATGTTGTGGTGGACGGGTGGGCCTAGCCAAACCAGACGTTTTGCAGATCTGTGGGGCTGATGGTCTCAAGAACATGTTTCTGAAAGTGGGTTTCACTGAGATGAGTCCGACTAGGAAAACGTGAAGAACTGCCTTGCAGGTGAGGCCACATAACCGCGACTTCTTCGTAAGTGAAGTTCACAGACCCCAGTGTGCTTAGGAGTCCAAATACTCACTGGTGGATTTGCGTAATTTACCCATTCAAAACGGGTTTACGCTATAACTAATAGCACATGCTAATTTAGTTTTGGGTTATTATTATTATTTTTTGAAACACCGTGGTATGTCCTAGTAACACTTGTTTGTGTCACTGAGAGCAACGGGACATGGTGGGGCACAAGAGTTGTCCATCTGTATCTTCACAAAGGGGTCGATTGTGGTGGGCCATGGCCAGGCCTACCATAGGCTCAACGACTTGGAGGACACGGGACAGGGAGCACACAACTAACTGTGTTATAGTCTCTTTATGGCGGTGCTTAGAGCCTTGTCACTGATGTAGCCCGCAAATGATGAATTCGGGGCTCCAAGCCTCCCTGACCTGGGGGATGGCTCCCTCCCCAAAGGCCGTACTGACTAATAAGTTTTGGAGCTCGTAGGGAAGCCCCAGGGGGTTTTGTTCGCATACATGGAACCGTATCTCAGGAATACCTTTGGCACGTTTGCTGTGTCAGTAGGTATACTGAAGTGGACTGAATTCATGCTTTCAATTCTAGTCAGTCTTAATGCCCTGGCCGGACACTGTAGTCTGGCCTAGCTCCCCAGACCATGCCCAGAGCAGTCTCCATGGCTTGGGGGATGGAATAATCTACTTGATTTAAGCAAGTCTGCCAGTCTGAGGGTGGGGCAGGGAGGGTGGAGTCAGTCTCTCTCAACCACAGAGCTGAGTCGTGGAGGGGAGATTTGTAAAGACTTTTGGCATTTTGTACCTCGAACAAAGGGAGATAATGCTGGAGGAGGAAACCGCAGATGACTAATTCATGGATTGATACTTTCCAGATTGTATGTGTACTCCAGATGGCTCGGCCAGATACTTGCTGACTCCAGTGTTTTCATTTCTTTATGATCTTTTTTCCTCGTCACGGGGAGTAAAATTTAATTTTGTTTTTCCTAGAACTGGGAGCAACTCTGGGTAGCTCTGATTCAGAGGTAGAGATGTTGCATTTCGATTATTCAGCCAGTAACAGAGCCATGCTCCGTTGTAGGCACTGGGGATACAAAGATGGGCAGGTCTGTGTTGGTCCAGGTAACATTAGCTGCTGTAACGAAGAGAGCACAAACTACAGGATTGTAATGTATTAGTGATTCTGTAACAGTTCAGGTTGGCGGCGGCTCTGTTCCCTGGGGTCACTCAGGCACTTTTGTGGACAATGGCTCTGCAGTTCTCAACAGGTGGCTTTCAGGGTCGCCCTAATCCTTTGCACTTCTGCCAGCAGGAAGGGGAAAGAATGGGGGGGACACATGTAGGGTTTCAGGAACCAGGCCTACAAGTGGCATGCATCACTTCTGCTCCCATGCCTCTCTTCCAGAAAGTTCTTAGCTGCCCTCTCAGGACATGCTGTTTAACGGGGAAGAACAGCATGTGAACCAAAGGTAGAGGAGGAGTAGGTCTTAAGCAAGTTTTCCTGCCTCACATCCCGCACTTGACAATTCCAAATTGCCTGACACTAAGAGCTGCTCAAAGGGAAGGAACTTTCAGATGGAAGCACATGCCTCCTGTTACATGGAAGAAAACCATATTTCCAATGTTTTATTTCCCCCCTTATAGCTATTTCCAGTAAGCTCTTTCTTTTCTCCTTTTCTTTTCTTCTTTCTTTCTTTTTTTTTTTCTTTTTTTT
The DNA here is from genome assembly GCF_011800145.1 of Mirounga leonina. Classification (NCBI taxonomy): domain Eukaryota; kingdom Metazoa; phylum Chordata; class Mammalia; order Carnivora; family Phocidae; genus Mirounga; species Mirounga leonina. Next base: position 7,634,480 of record NW_023270865.1, on the reverse strand, counting down.
TGAGAGAGAATCGTAAGGGAGATTTCTATGCCCAGCGTGGAGCCTGACATGGGGCTCGATCTCACAACCCTGAGATCATAACTTGAGCCGAAATCAACAGTTAGACACTTAACCAACTGAGCCGCCCAGGTGCCCCTCCAGTAAGCTCTTTCTTGTTACTAGTGATGCTCTTTTTTTTTTTTTTTCTAAGATTTATTTATTTATTTGTCAGAGAGAGTGAGAGAGAGCACAGGAACAGGGGGGCAGGGGAGGGGCAGGCAGAGGGAGAAGCAGGCTCCCCGCGGAGCAAGGAGCTCAATGAGGGACTTAATCCCAGGATCCTGGGATCGTGACCTGAGCCAAAGGCAGACGCCCAACCAACTGAGCCACCCGGGCGCCCCTCTAGTGATGCTCTGAAGTTTTATTTGCCTCATTGCATCTCATGGCCATTCTTAGTCTGTATTCCTTGGGAAAAAACAAGTAAATCCGAACCTTTATTGAAGACTTATAATGTTCCAGGTTCATATCCCTGTTCCCTTCTCAATTTAATTACCACAACACACCTGTAAAGGAGCATTATTACTTTCATCTTACAAATACGGACATTGAGGCACAGAGAACTTAGGAAGCATTGTTAAGATTGTGCACTGGGAGGGATAGAGCTGGTGTTCACCAGGGTCACACTGTTGCTGAACAAGTAAACCTCTAAATTTCAGGGCTCACCATGTAGACATTTGTTTCTTACTCAGTGACAACCCAGTTAGGGGTTCCTAGCTGGTGGGGGGCTTTTGTCCCCAAGTACTTCCTATGGTTCTGCTCTTTTCTAGGACCTTGGATCACTCAACACCCAGTTGGCTTCTACCCAAACTAATGCCTTTTCATTATTCCAGAATCTCATCTCTTCCTATGACTAGTGTGCCATAGATGTGCTTGCCTGTGGTGATTTTTATATTTTATAAAATACATGCCTTGATACATTGTGCCATTAATTGCTTTTTAAAAACAAAGTTTGTTAAACTTCATGTAGATTTTTGTCTCTTAATTTTTTACTTCAAAAAAGAAATAACAGAGAAGCAACACATTTTTCAGGCTCTCAAATATTAGCCTTATAGTTTTCTTTAGCTTCTGTGTAGTAAAACGGCATTTCCTACAGTGTCTGTTTTTTTGCATTGTTCCCCTTCTTATTTCCCACCTTGAGAGCTGGCTTCTGTGGGTGTTTTGACAGATGCCTGGCTCCCACAGGCTCCCGTGGAGGAGGGAGATTTCTTGGCTCCCCATGTTACCGCTCAGACTGTTAACAGTTCCTTCAATGGATGCACCCAAGCCTCAGCAGTCGGGTCACCACTGGGCTCTTCAGGTTTGTTGGCCACAGCTGGCGATGATTCTAGCAATTTCTAAAGCTCTCAGAACCTTGTTTCACATTTAGCTTCTTCTCATGAAAACCCTGGATCGGTTAGGAAAAACAAACAAACAAAAAACAACTTCTACCTAGTTCTGGGATCGAGACTGTGGAAGGGAACGTCTACTGTTTGCCGTTACCAATTCTTTCTTGGTGAGCCACTTTGGGGCCCAAGGTGAGGGGCCCGAGTTCAATAGCCACGAAGGGCGAGCAATGAGAGGGTGCGAGGTAGAGGTAGACCCACCACATAGCGAGCGACTTGCTGCCGGTTGGCTCTACCTCGGACCAGGTCGTTATCCGACTTCTCTGATACCTCCTCCACAAGACCGACATAGTCAGCCACTTGCTTCCAAGAAATACGCCATTGTCCCCGGATGCTGATGAAGTTTGGCTGCTGGATGGGTACGCTGCAGCTGGGCCTTCTGCAGCACTGGAGGGACGCCGGGAAACACCCTAGCCCTTGCACATCTAACGCAGGACCCCTCTTAGAGGCAGACATCCGTGTGGCTAGGGCCTCACCTTTCCGAAAATGGAAGATCGGACATGGGCTGAGCTCCGGGGTGTGACTCCACCCTTCCGACCCGGCTTGGTCTGCGAGTGTACCCCAAGCCCACTGAGAGAGCCTGGCCTCTCCCGCCTGGGGAGAGCTTGGCCTGGGCGCTCTCCCTTGCAAGGCCTTAGGTGTGACAGAGTCCTCCTTGGAAGGCTTACCTCCCCGGGGATTCCCAAAGCTGAACCACTGGGTGGCCCAGATGTGAACAAAAGACATTTGATAGCATGGATGTGAGTGGGAAGCCACGCTTAGCTTCTCAGTTTAGCTTTCTGTTTCTAGTCGTTCTACAGAATACATTTTAAACCATGGTAGTTACTGAATTTCCTAGATAAGAGGTTACTGATTGCAGAACACACAATCTATTTGCTAACAGTATTTGCATGTGCGTGTGGGGAGGAGAGCGAAATCCCATTTAAAATGGACAATTTGACCACAGAACATTGCAAATTTCAGAAACTATCAAATGTGACAGAATGGCAGAACGTTTTAGCTCAAGGAATTATGTTAGAAAAGATTTCCTGCTCCGGACTGGAGCAGGACCTGCTCCTTGGGTAGCTGGGAAGGCATTTTTTCCTCGCAGGTTAGGTATCCCTTTTCCCGGCCGGGGTTTTGGGTCTGAATTACAGGAGGCAGCCTAAAGCAGTGGCTATAGCACCGAGGCTCCCACCTGGCAATTTGTGGCTGTGATTTCTTGCTGTTGTCTGTCCAGCCGCCCACTTGCCAGCACTGAACCCACTGTGAGCCAGTGGACCCCTAGGGAGTGAATTTGCGGGAAGATAAATTCCTCTGTCCCTGCCTACATTTGAATGCTATTGTGGAAACTGAATAGAATACAGATCACCCCCAAATTGAATTCTGTGTACCTGCTCTGCTAAGTAGAAAATTGCATATCGTATATGGTTCTTAGATAGGGCTCTGTCTAGACACAAAACTTGCTTACAGTTTTTAATGTTGTTGGTCATTCAGGCATGTGAAACCCGCTTGCCCCAATCATTTCCGGACCTCAGGCATTTTAGTTTGGAGGAAGTTTTTACTGCCTACTGCCAATCCTGTCCCCGTGCCACCTCCTGATTCTCAAAGGTGCTGTCGTTGCCTCTGGTTCTGCATCCTGACTCGGAACTGCTTGGGCGAAGGGATGGGGTCTCGTCTTTGTAGCAGTGTTGAGCGATGGTGCCGGCATGTAGCTCGTTCAGTGCGTGAGTGCAGGGGGACCTGGCAGGCATGGAAACCTCTAAAGATCCTTCCTCTGTGGTCTTAGCCCTGGAAGGGAGCCCGTTGCCCCCTTATTGTATGTAGGGCATGTGGCTCAGATGTTAACAAGTGTCTGATTGACGCTGACACTGTTTTCTCTTGATACAACTCCTCATTAGGCCCCTTTCCTCGGTCTCCTTTAAGCCCTGGTTCGGGCTGTGGCCCGTGGAGCCTGGACACGTTGCTTGGGCCGCTGTGGCTGGGACGGCCCTGTTCAGCCTTCAGGTGGCTGCACAAGTCAGCCACGCAGGAAGGGCGAGGCCAGTCACCAAGGTGGGTGCGGGGACATTAGCGTTCAATCCAGGAGCACCGCCGGTTGCTGGCAGAGTGGGTGGCTCCAGGCCCCGGATAATTTGGGGATCATCAGGAAGACCAAGGATGGTTCCCCTGCTGGTTTAGCGGCACATCTGTTTTCACCATCAGTGCTTCGCTCCTCTGAGGCTGAAGCCTTTTATTTTCATGAGTCCTAAGTAAATAAAATTCCACGACGGACATGTGTGGGTGGGTGGGGCCTAAACTGAGTGTCAAAGAAATGAAAACACAAAATCTGAAGTTTGTCCTGAGATAGCTTTGTCAAGAGGGGTCTTTTGCTTGTGTTCTGAGACATCTGAAAATGCCCCCTGGGCAAGACCCTGGGGGTGGGTGGGGCCTGAGCTGTGTGACTGGCAGGGGATGGAACCCCAGACAAGAGGCCCTACCCTTTGATGTTCTCTCTGGGTCTCACGGTTTAGTTTTCAATACTCACTGCTTCCACTAGGGGTGGTTTTTCCCTGGGGATGCTACATGATGGAAATCAGAGGGGACATTTTTGGTTGTGACAGTGACTGGGGGGCTCTGCTAGCATTGAGTGACTAAGGTCTGGGAGCCCGTAGCATCCAGGGCACCTGGGTGGCTCAGTCAGTTAAATGTCTGCCTTTGGCTCAGGTCATGATCCGAGGTCCTGGGATCGAGCCCCTCGTCGGGCTCCGCCTCAGAGGGGAGTCTGCTTCTCCTTCTGCCCCCACCCCCACTGTGTTCTCTCTCTCTCTCAAATAAATAAATAAAATAAAAAAGGAGCACTTAGCATCCTACAGTGTGTGGGCCAGTACTGCCCATTGAAGGATTGCTGTATCCTGTCAGTCTTTCAGATGTCCCATGGGACATTCACATGGTGAAAATACTCTAACTCTGTTTTCCATATGGGTAGGTGTGATGTGCCCTAAATTTTCCAGGAAGGCAGCCACCATGTATCTCTTACTGCTTGCAGCTTTACTGGGATTTACCACCTCTGTTCACCTGCCTCTGTGGCTGCTGTGTCCTTGATGATGCTAAGAATAGCAGCAAGCATTGACTCCTGCATGACACCCTCTAGGGTTGTGTTCTCTGAACATTTCTGTCTTGAAGTATATGTACATTTATCACAAATCTATTTTTTCCCTTTTGTCACCATTAGGACATTGTGTTGAGTATTTTAAAAATTGTGTTAGGTTACACACATGCACACACACACACATTTTAGCCATCTTAACCATTTTATTTTTGTTTATTTTTTAAGATTTTATTTATTTGAGAGAGAGAGAGAGTGGGGTGGGGAGGAGCAGAGGAAGAGGGACAAGCAGACTCCACGCTGAGTGTGGAGCCTGACGCAGGGCTCGATCCCAGGACCCTGAGATCATGACCTGAGCCGAAATCAAGTCCATTGCCCAACTAACTGAGTCACCCAGGAGCCCCCATCTTAACCATTTTAAAGTGTACAGCTCAGTAGTATTAAGTATATTTGCATTGTTGTGAAGTAGATCTCCAGAACTTGTCCATCTTGTAAATCTGAAACTATACCCATTGAACAACAACTCCCCATTCTTCCAGTCCCCCAGTCCTTGGCAACCACTATTCTACTTTATATGTCTATGAATTTGACTATTTTAGATACTTCATATAATTGGAATCCTACAGAATTTGTCATTTTGTGAGTGGCTTATTTCACTTAGCGTAACGTCCTCAAGGGTCATCCATGTTGTAGAATTGGACAGGACTTCCTTCCTTTTTAAGGTGGGATAACATTCCATTGCACATCTAGACCACCTGTTGCTTATCCATTCATCCCCCAGTGGACATTTGGGTCGCTTCACCTCTTGGCTATTTTGAATGATGCTGCTATGAACATGGGTGTACAGGTATCTCTGAGACCCTGCCTTCAATTCCTTCAGACTTTTTCTCAGAAGTAGGACCGCTGGATCATATGGTAGTTCCGTATTTAATTTTTTAAGGAACCTCCATATTGTTTTCCTCAGTGGCTGCATGATTGTACATTGTCACCAACAGTGCGTGAGGGTTGCAGTTTCTCCATACCCTCGCCAACACTTGTTATTTTCTGGGTTTTTGTGTTTTTTGTGGGTTTTTTTTTGACGGTAGTTATCCTGGTGAGTGTTGTTTTAGGTTATATTTTGCATGAACTCTATCTCCACATATAAAGGGGTAGACATAAAATATTTGTTATAACAGGTTGACAGTAACAGCTCTTGTGTCTTCATGTTCTTAACAGTCATGTCAACATACTATCTTTTTCTTAAATTTTATTTTATTATCTTTTTATTGAAATATAGTTGACATACAATGTTGCATTAGTTTTGAGTGCACAACATAGTAATTTGACAAGTTTATATGTTATGCTATGTTCACAAGCATAGCTATCATCTGTCACCATACAACACAATTATAAGACCATTGACTATATTCCCTGTGTTGTACCTTTTATTCCCATTACTTATTCATTCCATACCTGGAAACCTGTATCTCCTATTCTCCTTCACCCATTTTGCCCGTTCCTTACTCTCTTCCCCTCTGTTCTCTGCATTTATGGGTGTGTTTCTGCTTTTTTGTTTATTTTGTTTTTTAGATTCCACATACAAATGAAATCACATGTTATTTATCTTTCTCTGTCTAACTTAACTTCACTTAGCATAATACCCTCTAGGTCCATCCATGTTGTTGCAAATGGCAAGGTCTCATTCTTTTTATGTCTGAGTAATAGTCCACGTTGTATATATACACCACATCTTTATCCATTTGTCTATCGATGGACACTTGGATTGCTTTCATGTCTTCACCATTGTAAATAATGCTGCAGTAAACATAGGGATGCCTATCTTTTGATTGAGTGTTTTTGTTTTCTTTGGGTAGGTACCCAGAAGTGGAATTACTGGATCATACGGTATTTCTGTTTTTAAAATTTTTTGAGGAACCTCCATGCTGTTTTTCACAGTGGCTACACCAAATTTACATTCCCACCAGCGATACACAAGGGTTCCCTTTTCTCCACATCCTTGCCAAAACTTGTTATTTCTTGTCTTTTTGGTACTGGCCGTTCCGACTAGTGTGAGGTGGTATCTCATTGTGGTTTTGATTTGCATTTCCCTGTTGATTGATGATGTCGGACACCTTTTCATTTGCCTGTTGGCCATCTGTAATCTTCTTCATCAACATATTATTCTTTGTTAGAAAGCAACCTCTCCCTTCTTTCTCTCTAGCAATGCTCTGCTTTTCCCATACCTGGCCCTTAGAGCAGCTTTACCCAGCACAGCCTCCATGGTTTTCCTTTGTTCTGTGTGGAATTGTTTTTTTTTAAGTATATTTTTTCCCCTTTGCAGTAATTAGTGATCTCTTTCTATTAAGTAGGAGAATAGAACAGCTGTTTTGGCATCGAACACATGAACATTATATACAATGAGTGTTAATGAGTACTATTTCCATGACTGAGCTAGAGTGAATTTCCTGGTGGACAGGAATAAATCTGGACCCCTGGAAACCACAGTTGGGGTTCTGGGGCTTTTACCTGTTGTGGACTTGTTGGCCATATAAGTTATGACAACACAACACCAACACAGAGCTTTCTACCAATGTCGAAAGTAATGTCATCATTTGGTGAGTTAAGAAGTCAGAGCATTGTACCAATGTCGAAAGTAATGTCATCATTTGGTGAGTTAAGAAGTCAGAGCATTGTTGGGTCACCTGGCGGGCTCAGTCGGTGGAGCCTGCAGCTCTTGACCTTGGAGTTGTGGGTTTGAGCTCACATTGAGTGTGGAGATTACTTAAAAAAAAAAAAAAAAGGTAGAGCATTGTGAGGTGAGGATGGGAAGTGACAGGACTTTCTGTTGTTGGACAGACATAGAAGCAAGCCTGCTTGACCTTTTTGTCCCAGGACTGCCATCCTGGGGTGCACCCAGGGAAGCCCGTTTTGCATTAGCCCCGGGCTCATTCTGAAGTTTTCTCTTCTCCCCTTGGATGTCTCCTCTGTGTACAAACATGGAAAGCCATTACAGGAAACTGACCTGGGATACATTTAGTAGCTGATGTTTCCTTAATAACCTTCAGTATCAGTCCCCCAAAGAAATTTTTCTTTAACGTGCCAGGGACCAAAAATATATATAAAAGAAAATCATTACAGTATTTCACTTGAGATTGTGCAGATAATGACAAGTTCTCTCTCTCTCTTTTTTTTGTAGTATTTATGGCTATTCAATTAAACTGCCACCAAACAACAGTGAACCCACCACCATTTCCGAGTGCGCTGTCTTAGTGTTTGTAGCTCACCATATGTTTGAAGTATGACATAATCCTTATGGAGCACATTCAATTTGTTGCTTCCCAACTTCAACGGAAGCAGTTAAGTCTGTCTCCTTTTAGACAAATTGTTAATGAAAAGGTAGCTGAACAATCATCTTCTTGTAATATGCAATTCCGTCTCCTTAAATACAGGAGCCTGACAGACCCATTCAGCAGTTAGTACTTTCTCTATACAACTGAACTCTGTCTGACCCTCTGAAACTAACAACTGGAGCAAAAAGAGAGAAAGAGGGGGAAAGGCAGCTAACAATAAATACCTGTAACAGGTATAATCCTAAAAATTGAGTGGACAGTATATTTTACTTTACTGTTTTCGGATAATGTATGAATAATTGTCTTCTGCTGCCAAGTTCATTTTTATCGATTTTAAAGTATTTCATGATGTTGGTGCAATGTTTGGAGAATGGTGGGACTGTCTGAAAGGTTCAGAATTTAGAGTCCTGAGCTCTCCTCTCTTTTAGTGCTGGGTCAGGGCTGCTGCTGAGGGCACAGACACACCATGACTCCCTTCTTCCCAGAGAGTGATGAAGGCGGAAACAAAAGGACTGGCCATTTGTCCAGGCAAGCACGTGTTTTTATTTTATAATTGCTTTTACTTTTTATCAATTTCCTCAAGAATTTCTTCAATAGAAAGACCACGTATATCTCATTTTTAAATACAAATAAACTACTCTTGCAGTATAGGGCATAGTGCAGAACAGTGACAGCACAGGGTCCACTCTGTGCTGCCCTCTACCCAGATTATCTGCGTACTCACCACTGGAGGGCGGATGCGCACTGACGATCACCCCCATTTGGTAGATGTAGACATGTGGGTCAGAGAGGTTAATTAACTTGCCTCATCACCCAGTAATATTGTGATGGAGACAACTTTTGCACTCAGGGAAGCAGACTCTGGAGTAGCAACACTGAACTCCTACACGATGCCGCATGTCAGCTGAAGATTGCTTTTTATAGTAAAGCCTCATCAATTCAGACTAATTTGGAGATTTGGGGGAGACGCAGTCTGAATGACAGGATGTTTGAAAAAAAAATGCAATCTAATACCTCCAAAGAGATGGTAGATAGAGTAAATTAAATGAGGGTTTTAAACTTAGGGAAGCAGTTTTAAAGATCTCAATTTTCAATAAAGGAAAATGGTCTTTAAAATAATGAAGTATTTTAGGGGTGCCTGGGTGGCGCAGTCGGTTAAGCATCCGACTCTAGATTTCGGCTCAGGTCGTGATCTCAGGATGGAGAGATGGAGCCTTGTGACGGGCTCTGCGCTCAGCGCAGAGTCTGCTTGAGGTTCTCTCCCTCTGCACCTTCCCCTGCTCACGCTTTCTCTCAAATAAATAAATCTTTAAAAAAAGTAATAAAGTATTTTATTTTAAGGTCTTGCATTCATGATTCTAATCCCCATTTTTTCACGCACAAATGTAAACTATTTATGAATGGACTAAACAAACATCTGCAGTGCAGGCCATGTCAGTGCAGGTGGCAACTTTGAGAGTGTAGACTCCAAGCTCAGGTCTGGGTTCATGGGCTTACTCCATTGCTTGATAACTCTTTGGCCTTGGGCAGATTTCTTTATTCCTCAAGCCTCTGTTCCCCATCTATAAATGATTCTGACAATGGAACCAACTCTCTAGAGCCAAGGACTGGATACACTAGATGTGGATTAGATGGACAAACAGGTACTCAGACCCTCACTTGGTGCGTGGAGCAGAGGAGGAGCTCGGCTGGTGTGAACTGCTATCCCGAGCACACAGAAGTGAGGACCCAGGACTTACAGAACAGGTGGGAGACAAAGGTCCTTCAACTACCTTCCTGAGTGAATCTAATGTGTGTGACAGCATGGGAAGTCGGGAGTCCACTCCCAGATGGCCTCATGAAAGCGCTGGGCCCCATTGCGTTGGCCCTAGGGAACACTGAACATCCTCAAAGCTGGGGAGATCGGGTAGGATTTAGGGAGTGTGATTTGGTGGAGAGAGACCTTGGCAGGAGGGGAACGAAGGGAAAGGAGATAGGAGGACAGGTGCTCACTGGGCCTCGTCCAGCATGACAAATGGCGGTCTGGTGGACCCCCAGCCTGTTCCCACTACATCAGGAGACCACGGAGCTCAGGGGGGCTGCCTCCATGTCACCAGACAATAACCTCCTGCTAAGTTTTGTCCTGCCTTACTCTGAGAGAATGCCATGGCCACACTGAACAAGAGCTTCAGGCCACATGATACTTGTATTTCTCATTGTGAATTGTTAAGTCTGGGTCTAGTTTTTTTTTTTTAATGTGACTAAATGACTTTATTGACTTATCAACCTGGGTTCCCCTTTTTGAGTTCCCTTATTTTTTTTTTTATTATTATTATATTCCATTAGCCAACATATATCATTGCCTTGTTAGCAAGAGTCAGCATCCCAACTCCACACCCTCTGACACTCTGCACAGACAAGGCTCTAGGCTGCCCAGCCCAAGGCCAGCCCAGACCATGGGGAATTCACCAGGGTGGGTACTCCCTGAAGGCTTTCCTGGTGGCCAAGCTGGCCTTCCCTTGGTCATACCCCATTGTGCCCAGCATGCCTTTTCTTCAGGTACTGTGCAAGTTAGTAAAGGCATCCCTGTGTCTCAGACTTTTCTCTGGAATTTCAGTCTCCTGTTTCCACTTGCCCTTTAGGTGCCCATCCTCAGCTGAGCTCATTCCACTCACAACCTGTTTGATAAAGCAAACCTCAGGTCCTTCCTCACCCTGCGACAGGCCCCGGCACCTCCTCTCTTCACTTATGAGCTGCCTTGTATCCCATTTGGAGAAGGCCTGTGGCCATGATGTGTTCTCCTGGCTTTAGTCCCTTGTCAATAACACTTGACTTTCATTGGCTTTACCTCCCGACGTTCCTTAAGATCTCTAACCTGGTCTCCTTCTTTGGGGTCTCAGCTTTCGTGTTCTCTGGCAAGGCCATTACTCCAGGGTTGTGTTCTTCCCACCCCTTCCCTGGGACCCATGCTGATTCCACACCTGTAGCCTCATCTGGCTCAATTTGACCTTGGGAGCTCTCCAATGGATGTTCAAAGTCATGTTTAAAGTAAAAATTATTCTGACCCCTCTCCCCCCCTTGAGAATTGACATTCTCGAATTTTGAAAAATGGCATGGTCTTTTGTTTCTTGGCTCAAGGTCAAAATCTTTTGGGCATTTGTTTCTCTGGTCTTCCTCACATTTGGATGCCAAGCCCTTGGTGAGTCCTCTTCTTAAATGTCACTCAAAGCCAGCCACTGGTCTCTGTCAGTGCCTTCATTCAGAACTTGGGGTTTGTCCCTCAGTACTGTGATGGCCTTTTAGCTAATCTTGCCTCCGCTCTTTCTTTTTTTGCCTCTTTTCTTTGTTCCTGCAAAGAAACAAGACCAATGACCAGCCAGCCAACAAAACCAAAAACTCTTTGGTGGCCTTCAGTTGCTTGTAAGATGACCTCTTGGCTTCACACTGAAGAATGTCCATCATCTGGCCTTCACTTTTCAGCAGTTCACCCTGTCTCACAGTTGAGGCACACCAGCTGTCGCCATGCCCCTGTTTCCTAGGAAAGTCATGTATTTGTGTGTTTGTTTTTCAAATGCACTTCTGTACTTTTACACCAATTGGAGATGCCATCTCTCGCGCCCCCTCCCAGTGTTTGCCAGTTGAGCTCATGTTCACAAAGGTGTGGTTTCCGTGGGTGATGGCAGATGTTCCGTTCCCTGTGTGCTCATGGTGACTAGAACGCACCAGGGTTCACCCTGTACTGTCACACTTGTCTTCCCGTCAGCCTAAGGCAGACTCTGTGCTGCCGGAGGGTAGGGCCTGTGCGTGGCTCTATTTGCACCTGTGCTCAGGGCTGTGCACGGCCCCCACAGCCATTTGTGAGTGTGTGAGCCAGGAGTGGGGAAGGAAGGATGGGAGGAAGGAAGGCAGGGGGGGAAGGAAGGAGGAAGGAGGAAGGAAGGAGGAAGGAAGGCAGGAGGGAAGGAAGGAGGAAGGAAGGGGGAAGGAAGGAGGAAGGAAGGAAGGAAGGAGCAGTGTCACGGAAATGGAATGGAAGTGGGGAAGGAAGGACAGGAGGAAGGAAGGCAGGAGGGAAGGAAGGAGGAAGGAGGAAGGAAGGCAGGAGGGAAGGAGGAAGGAGGGAGGAAGGAAGGAAGGAAGGAGCAGTGTCATGGAAATGGAATGGAAGTGGGGAAGGAAGGACGGGAGGAAGGAAGGCA